>NW_004086065.1:0-52404 GCF_000220395.1 Ichthyophthirius multifiliis
TTATATATTATATATTACTAATTAAAAATATATATTATAATTAATTTAAAATTAATTTTAATTAAAAATATCAGTTTTATATTATATTAATAATTTAATAAATTAATAAATTTAATATTATTTTATTATGATTATTTTTTATATTATTAATTGATATTTTAATTTAAATATTTTTTATATTTTTAAATATATTATTTTTATTATAAGAGTTTTTTATGATTATTATAATCATTAAATAAATGTTTAAAAATATATATATCTATTTTAAATTTTTTTTTTCTTATATATAGAAATAATTTTACATTAAAATTTATGATTATAAAATTAATAATATATTTAATTTTAATTATATTATTTATGATGATTTATAATTTTTTTTTTTAATTTTTTATAATTATTATTAATATTTAGTTTTATATATTAATGAAATCATTAATATTTTACAAATTATATTATTTTTAAATTTCTTTATTATTAACATTTAATTTCTATTTATGATATTAATAAATAAATTTTATACAAATTTATTTTCTTTATATATAATCTATTATTTTATTTATTTTTTATAAATAAACAAAAAATATACATTTAGAAAAAAAAAAAATACAAATTAGAAAAAAATTAAATAAAAAATTAAAATATTATTAACATTACATATTAAACAATTAAAATGAAACATAATTCAAATAATATTAATATCATAAGTAAAATAAAAAATATATTTTTTTAATTATTTAAAATTTATTTCTTAAAAAAAAAGATAATATAAATGAAAATATTCTAATAAATAATAATAATTAACAATTTTAAAATTTAAACAACTAAATTAACTCAAATAAAATAATATAAGAACAATACAATTAATAATAACAAATGATATATGATAGTAATTCTTAAAGTAATTACGAAAATGAATAAAAATCTTAATGTATTATATGTAAAATCAATAATTATTTTGTGAAATTAAAAATTGAAAAAAAAAAATATAAATATAAATATATATATATAATATATATATATATATAATTATAATTATAATAATTTTTATTTTTTTTTATTTTATATTCAAATATTTTATTTAAATTATTTTTATTTTATTATATTTTTTTATATTTATTATATAATTTTTAATTTTATGTAGATAATTCTCCTGAAGATTCTTTTTAGTATTTTAAGTAATTTTAAAGATTAACTGCTAATATTAAAGTTTAGTAAAGTTATTTAAATGAAATTAATAATAAATTTAATATTAAACTAAATGAATTTCCTAGCACAATTTAAATAGAAGAATAATATTTCTAAATGTTAAATAAATATAAGTAAATTTTAATAATAAGATATTAATTAAAAATAAATATATTTTATTAAAAAGTTAATTATAAACACAAAGAAAATTAAAGAAAAATTGGAGTAATTAAGAAGTTTTGATTTTATCATATATTATAATAAAAGCCTCTTTATATTAATAATAAGATATTGAAAATATTGTATATTAATATATTTTTTTTATATAATTTATTTATTTAAAAATATAGCAAAATAATTTATGGTAAGATATTGCAACAATGATGATTAAACGTGCTCCTGAAGCCTGTAAATTAAAATGGCTTTCATTGTGTAAATTAAATCTTTAATAATTGCCTTGGTAATAAATAGAAGATGATTTATTATTATAGATTACATAGTATTTTTTTTACACTAAATAATTTTTTTATTTATTATTAGAGAATATCTATAATAGGATAAATAGTTTAAATGGAGTGAAATTGCAAAAGAGCTCAATAAAAGATCAAAATTAAATGTTTTTAGATAAGGAAAATAATGTAGAGAAAGATGGAATAATTATTTAGATTCATCTATAAATAGGTATAATATTAATATATATTTATTTTTATATTACACTAAAATATTAATAATAAAAGAGGTCCATGGTCAGAATAAGAAGATATATAATTATTATAAAATATATTGCAAAAAGGTAAAAAATGGGCTGAAATATCTAAATCATTTTCAAATATAAGAACTGAAAATAATGTTAAAAATAGATTTAATAGTTTAATAAAAAAAGTAAGAAAAGAACTATAATAAAATAACATATTAGAAAATATTGACGAATTATAATTAACTTAATAATTAATATCTAAATATTAATAAAAAATAAACTATAAAATATAAGCATAAAACATAAAATTAGAATTTTAATAAAAAGTAAAAAGCCTTTTTATTAAAAATAAAATAAAAAATATTTAATTAATTTTGTATTTTATTATGTTTTTTTTTATCTAGGAAGATAACCTATTTAGTAAAATAATTAATTAGTAAGAACTAAGAAACGAAATTAAAACTCAATAAAGTAATAGTTTTAACAAAATAAATCTAAACAATACTGAATTAGAACCTTAAAATTCAATTTTTAGTTAAAAAATAAAACAAAATATTGTTAAAAGTAACAAAAAAAAAAAATGTAAAAAATAAAAAAAATTAATTAAATAAATTAGGAAATAATAATTAAGCATAAAATTAATCATAAAATCAAATTTAAAACTCATAAAGCAATATCTCTAAAACATCTTTATAATATGAATAACCATAAGATACAAAAATTAGGTCAATAAGTGAAATATAAAATAAATAAGAGATTTTGTAAAATATGAAATTAGCTTTTTATTCATAATAAAATAATGAAATAGTATAGATAGAAGAAAACTTTTTAAAAACATATATAGAAACTCAAGTATAATAATAGCTATAATAGTAAATGTAGAATATTTTATAAAACAGTGAAAACTAAATTAAATAACAACAATAATAATAAATAAATAATGAATAAAAATCTTAAGAAATGATAAATGAATAATAAATAAACGATAATACATATTAGTAATTCAAATAATAATTAATGAATAATTAAAAATAAAATATAAATAATATGAATAATAATAATAATAATAATAATAATAATAATAATAATAATAATAATAATAATAATAATACTATTTAAAGTGCAAGTAATCTCAATAATAGTTATTCTACATAAACCAATAATCCGAATTCAGGAGCTTAGTTTTAATTTTAACATTCCTATTCTATTAATAATAATTAATAAAATCCTTTATAAATGAGTAATTAATAATAATTAAACCTTTCTATTACTTAAAATATTCTAAATTCACCTCCTTAAATATTACATTCTCCAATTTATTATAATAATTTTAATATTGGGATTCCTTTTAACTCTAATCATAATATTTCTCCTTTATTATAAAGCAGTTCTTTTTTTAATACACCAAATAATTAATATTAAACTTAAATTAATAAAGCATATGATAGAAATATTTAATAAATGCCAAACAATATTATTTTTGGAAGATAGAATGCTTAGTAATTTTAATAAAATTAATAATAAAGTAATACTAATGGATCTTATAATTTTTAAAATACTTTAGATGGAATAGGACTTTCTACAAATTTGTAATTCGGAAATTTAAATTAATATTAGTTCAATTCTTAATTTAATGCAAATAATCCGATTAAAAATAATACTAATAATTAATTATGAAAATTATTTTATTTTCATATTTTTTGTTTTGTATTTAACTTTTTTTATTTGTATTTAATTTTGTTATATTTTTTTTAACTGTATTTAATTGTTTTTCATTATAATATTAAATATTAAAATAAATATATATATAAATAAATAATTCTAATTCATTATTTACAATAAAATAAGTATTCTATATTCATATTAAAATATTTAAAGATTTATAATTATAAATGAAATTATATTAAATAAAATTTAAAAAATTCTATATAAGAATTAAAAAAAATTTAACTATAAAATACTAATAAAAAAAAATGTATTAAAATATAATATTATTTGCTATTCTAAAATAAATTAAAAAATTAAAATAAAGTTTTTATTAGTAATAAACTAATAAATTTTACAATAATTTCTTAAATATAAATATATAAAAATTAAAATTAAAAATATTAAAATTTCTAAATAAAGTTATATAAAATATAAATATATATAAATTAATATATTTATATATATATTTATATATATATAATTAATATTATTATTTTTTTTATAATTTATTTTTATTTATCTCATAAATATTATATATTTATTTTTTAAAGTTATTTTTATATATATATATATATATATTTACTAATATTATAATATATAATTTTAATTATATCTAAATTAATAATATTTTATTTTTAATAAATCTTTTATAAAAATATTTAATTATTAAAAATTTATTTTATATATATATTATATTGTAATTTAAATTTTTTATTAAAATACAATCATTTTTTGTTATATATTATTTATTATTTAAATATAATAAATATTTTTTTTTTTCATTATTTATGTTATTGTATAAAATTTTAAAATATTTTATATATAATTTTTTTACATTATATTTTAATTAAAATAATATCTTTCATTCTATTATTTTATATATATATATATATATTTTCTTTTTTATTTTAAAATTAGATTAATTTAATAATATTTGTTCATAAATTTATTAAAACCTTATTTTTTTATTGTTTATTTATTTTTTTTTAACAAATTTCAAAATAAAGTAATAAAAATATATAATTATTTATAGATATATTAATAAAAAATTAAATAAAAAATAAAAATAAATGAATAAACCATAAAAAATGCTTTAAGATCTAATATTTTTTAATTCTCAATAAAATTTACACTGGAGTTTAAAAAAGAATAAATTATATATATACAAAAATCCTTAAAAAATCCAATAAATCTAAAATGATGAATAAAAAGACCTAAACATAGAAAACTAAACAACAAATATATTAGAATTAATAAACATAAAAGAAATCTAAAATATATAATTCGAAACCTAAAGCCAAAACACTAATATTCAATAGTAATATTAATTTCCTTTAGAAAATTATAGGCCTAATTATGAAGACAGTTTTTTATAGCTTTTACATTTACAAGAAGAAACATAACTCTCAGAAGACATTTATTAAATATAAAATTATTAAAAAATCCAAGAAAAAATCAAGGTTGAATTTTTTACTTATTTTGAAGATTTTCTATTTGCTTTTTATTTATCAAATAAATAACTTTTTATTAAAAATAAACATTTAAAGTAAATGTATGTTATAAACTAGTCTAATTTTAATAGTTATATCACATGTATGTAATTTCTAAATACATAAAAGTTAATAACTACGTAAAATGACGGCAGTCTTTCTATATATAACATAAAATTATTAAAAGAAGAGAAAACTATACTTAATATATTTAAATATCACGAAGATATAATCTAGAATTATAAGGACTAAATGGGAATTTTGGACTTTAAAATAATTGATAATACTGACGATTATTTCAGTATTATTGCTTGTAATATAAAAGGCGATGTTTCATTTATAAATATAAAAAACTAAAAAATTAAAGTCTAAATAATTATCACAAATGAGATTTTTTAAGTATATAATATATAAATAATATAAGAAAATCCCAAAAAAAACTTTTTTCTTGTCTTTCTTTGGAAAAAATAATCCTTTTTGAGTATTTTTCTTCTAAATTTTATATAAGGAAAATTTTTGTTTATAAAGAAAAATTAATTTTTCCACAAAAAAAAATATTGTCCGCTTTTTCATTTGGAAAAAATAGCTTTTTTTAAGGAAAAGCTCACTCTATTCTATTCTTAGTGTCTTTCACCAATTTTCTCTATTTAGGCCTTTTTAACGAATTTACATAGAAATTCGAATTAAAAAATAAAATAACATCTTTCAATAAAATCATCTATATAGGAGAAATTGCCACTAATATTTTCTCTATTATAGACTATAATAACAACCTATTCCTTATGAACATCAAAGACTTCCATATATGCTTTAATAAGGAGATATCTTTAGAAAAAATGAATTATTTAATTAATAAAATCGACTAATATGACATAAAGTACTATTAATATGACCAACCTGAATAAAAATAATACTTATAAGATAAATTAAGGTCTAAAGAAAAAATAATTAAATAAAACAAAAATATCCAATATTGTTTAAAAGAGTCTTAAGAAAATAAAGATCCGTTTGTTTTTTATAATTAAATATATTCAATAAATAATAAAATATATATAAACACAATTTAAAATACTATAATTTGTATTTCGGTTTAATCCTGGAAAGATACTTTTTATATTTTGTTAAAAAAAAATGAATATTTTTTACAAATGCATTTCTTGTATTAAATATATAATAATAAGCATAGATTTATATATGGACTTTCTAATAAAAAAGAAATTCTTAAAAATTAATTAAGCCTTTCAGTATAATAAACTGCATTTGAAATTGCTAAAAAAGCAATAAATGTTTCGAAAAAAACAGAAAATAAAGAACTTTCTATTAATTTCTTTATTTTTTTGTTCGATTTTTTATTAAAAATGGACTAATAAACTATTCTTTTTAACGAAATTAAATAATTATGTTAAAAAGAAGATATTGAATGCTATATTGAAGCTCTAGTACCATTTCTAAAAAGAAATAAAATTCATGAAATACCAAATAGTATATTAGGAGAAATAGAAAAATATTATAAAAAAAAAAACAACTATCAATAAATAGAATAAATAATAATAAATTTAAACATTAATAACATAGAAATAGATAAATTAATAATTTTTACTATTGAAAAATAATTAAATAATGCATTAATATATGTAAAAAAAAAATAATAAATAAATTATATATTTATATATTTATATATTTATATATTTATATATATATTTTTTTTTATATTTATTACTTTACTATATTATATTTTTTTTTATTTATTTTCTATATTTTTTTCAAAAAATTCTATAATCTTTTATTAAACACTTAAAAATAAATTTAATTATATTTTATTTATTATTATTTTATTTATATATATATTTTTTTATAAATTATTCTATAAATTCATATTTTTTAATCTCTATTAAAATAAAATTTAATATAAGGTATGTACTAAAAATACAAATAAAAATAATATGGAATATATT
This sequence comes from Ichthyophthirius multifiliis, assembly GCF_000220395.1. Lineage (NCBI taxonomy): Eukaryota > Ciliophora > Oligohymenophorea > Hymenostomatida > Ichthyophthirius > Ichthyophthirius multifiliis. Next base: position 7,035 of record NW_004086065.1, read on the forward strand.
ATGACACCTTTTATTTATTTTTGGTAAAAAAAAGAATAAATTTTATAGTTGAAAGCTTTATGGTATGCTTTTTAATGTCTTTAAGGAAAATTAATTGATAATAGTCATTTTTAAATGATATTTATGAAAAAAATACTTGTTTAATTTAGTGAGTTTTTGTTTTGTGATGAAAATTTAAAAAAGGGAATAGAAAATTTCCCAGAAGCCTATTTCGAGGTTTTGGGCGTCTTTTTCGGAAGAGAATAAATTAATATATTACAAAAGCAGTAAAAAATAGTTTTTTATAAAAAAAATAATTTCAAAAATATAGATAAATATATAAAAAATTAATAAGATATTTATAATTAAGATAATAAAATAAATTATGTAGTTTATATGTTTTTAATAGTCATTTAAATCTCAAATGATTTAATATAAAATAATAATGAATAAATAAAAGGATTTTTTTACCTTTTTTTATCTAGAATAATAACATCAGTAAATATTTTAAAATTACATGAAGAAAAAATATTTGAAATAACAATTTTTTTATTAAAAAACTAAAATTTATTAAATAAAATTATATACAGAAAAGAATTATAGAAAGAAATTATAAATAATAATAAAATAAAATAAGAAAATTAAATACTTTAAAATAACAGTAAAAATAATAATAATAATAATAATAATAATAATAATAATAATAATAATAATAACAATAATAATAATTATTTCTCTTTACACGAGCTTCTTCATTTTTATAAATAAAACTTAATAGCAAAACTCTTAAAATAAATATACTCAGATAAACTTTCTTTAGAACAAAAAGAACAGCTTTTTGGTTTAACAGAAATTTCCTAAAATATTCCTGCGAGAATATTTCTTTACAAAAAGCGCACAAACTTCGAACAAATAAAAACAATGCTTGATATTCTTTTCCTTTCTAAAAATAAAATCCTCCAAAATAAATCGTTTAAACTCATCCTTAAATTTTTCTCCCAATAAACCATCTCATCTTCCTAAAAAATATCCCTAATTCTCACCTATATAGATAAACTTTCTTAAATTAACCCTCAAAAATTCAACCTCCTTCTCCTCCAAGCAGTTCCTCCTTAATAAGAGAAAGATATCCTTTTATAATTGACCCAAACTCCTCATTTATAACATGAATTTCTCCAAAGATTACTCCAAAATTGTTAAAAAGCTGACCCGTAACTCTAAACCTTATACATATCGCTCAAATGCAAGCTTGATAATTCTCCTTAAGAAATTATTAATACTATAAAGCAATAAATGAATAATGACCCCGACTACCCTATAATGTAAGTATTTAAAATTTGTCTAGAAAACAAGCAATATGAAAGCTGTTATTTTTTATGTATATAAATTCAAAATTTCGAACAGGCAATACAAATAGTGTTTTTGTAACTCTAAAAAGCATTTGAAAATTACCTTATATATTGTTCAAAAGTAGGGTCTGAAGATTCTCAGAATTCTGTTATCTATAACAGTAGTTTTTACCAATTTTAAAAAAAAGATTCTTTTTAATAAAGATAAAGCAAAAGAAGGATTGCGACTTTAATTTAAAATAATAAAGTACACGAATATGATTATTAAATAAATTAAATTATACAAAATTTACTAAATGATATAAAAAATTGTACTGATAATGATATTTGGATGACTATATTTGATTAAATAATTATTTTAAAGGAAAAAAACACTGAAATAGATTCTTATTTTAATTTAAAAAATATATATAATGAAATATTGGGATAAATCATTATTTATTTAGTTTAAAAAATCGGAATAAGTTGTTTTCTTTAAATACTAGAAAAAAAACAATTCTTTGATATTGATGATATAAAGAATGCTTTTTCAATATTTCTAAATAATTAAATATACACTAAAAATATTTACAATAATAACCTTTATTTAGTTAAAGAAAATATAATTTAACTAATAAAGTTGTACCAAATAAATCACCATAGAGGCATTTTTGTCAAAAACAAATGTCATTTTTGTCATTTTTTATTAAAAGATTCAATATCCGTTTTTCAATGTGGGCATTCATTTCATTTAAACTGTTCTTTTTTGGAACAAAATTTCGGAAAAATATGCTTTTTATGTATAAACTAGAATAAAAATTATATTTTTGACATTTTTTTAGCTGGCAAAAAAATAGATTTTGGTAAAATCAAAGGACCGAATATAGAAAATCCTTAAAATAAATATGGAAATAAAAATATAAATAAATATTAAAATAATAGAAATTAAATTATTTAATAAAGAATACTAATTTTTGATTAAATTAAAAGGAAAAAATTCTGAATTTTTTTTAATTTTTCTATATAAATAAATACTAATATATATTATTTATATATATATATTAAAATTATTTTTATATATTATATAGAAAAATATATTTATCATAAAAAAATTATTGTTTGTTTTTTTATTATTATTATTAAAACAAAAAAAGAATATATGGAAACTATTATATCTAGTATACTATTATGTATTAATGTAATTATCACATTCTTAACTTTATACTTATATTTAATACACTAAGATTATAAAAAAGGATAAATTACATCTTACGAAATAACCTAAATAATAAGTGAATATACTTAAATAGAGATATATTTGCAATTATGTATTACTATAATTTGTATTTTTCATAGCAATTACATTATATTTATTTTAAATCTACCTTTGGCTATATTTAATTTATCAATATATTTTAAATAGAGCTATAAAATTCATGCCTTTACAAATTCAGAATATATACATAAAGCTAATTATTTTTAAAACATGGTCAAATATAAATCTATTTTTTATTGTATGCTATGTTTTATTTTAGGTTATAGATTCATTTACGCATTTACTAATTTAGTAGCTTATAGACTTGTAATATTAAAAGAATTATTATAATAATATTATGATGATTAAATTAATTCATGAAATAATTATTAATTTATTTTTTCAAATAAAAAATATTATTTATAATTATGCACAAAATTAACTTTTAATAAGAGACATAAATAATAAAAAAATTAATTATTTTTAAAAAAAAAATAAAAAGAATTGAAAAAGTTATATTTTTTCGAAATTTTTTATATTTGAAATTATTAATAAATAATTATTTTTTTTAACTAATTTTCAATTTTTACAAATAATATTTTAAACTAGATTTTAATTTAATTATATAGATAAAAAAATATTAAAATATAAATTAAATAAATATATATATTTATATATATATATATAAATATAAATATAAATAAATAGAATTTGCTTTATTAAATAGTATTACCAGTTATTATTTAAATAATTAATTATTTACTAATATATTTTATTTATATATATTTTTAAACAAAAAAATAAAAACAAAAAATTAAAATCAACTTTTTTTTAAAAAATAAATTTAACACATAAAAAAAAAAAAACTAAATAAATGAATACAGCATAAACAAATTCTTTATTTTACGAAAGACTTAAAGTCCTTGAATATGAATTTTCTTAAATGGATTAAAATTTAAACAAACATTTATTATATTAATAACTAGAATAAATAATAGATTTTAAAGTAAACCAAAAAATAAAAACAATAAGAAAATAAAATAAAATAAAATAAAAATAGAACAAAGGAATATTCGATAGAGATGTATTAAAATAATTATATGACCATTTAGAATTCAAACATAGCCAAGATCCTTTAGTAGAAATAAATTTAAGGAATTTTTGCGTAGTATATTTAGAAGCAGAAGACGTTCTAAAGCAAAAAATAAATGACGCCAAAAGTTTATTAACAGACTGTTATAATAAAAGATAAGAATCTTAACAAAAATTAAAAGACATAAGACAAGTTGAAAACTTAAATAATCATGGAATTTCACATAATTCAAAATTAGAAATAACAATAAAAAGTGTATAATTATTTACTTTTATACAAACATAACCCTATGTATCAGTTAAAGTAGGAAATTAATAATAAATGACAGAATAAAAATAAGGAACATCTGTATAATATAATACTACATATAATTTGTAAAAATAAGAAAAATAGAATTTTTTATAAATTTAATATATATATATATATATATATATATATATATTATTAAATTTAAAAATAATAGTGACATAGTTACAGGACTAGAATAAATATAAATTTATGTATTAGATTATTTATAATAATAAAAAGATTCATTTCTAGGTTAAATAACTATTCCTTTAAGTACTATTTAAGATTAACTTTAACATGAGAATGAATATGATTTAAAAAGTTCTAATGGATAAAATGTAGGAAAAATTTATTTGAATTTATAATGGATACATTCTTAGGTACTTTATTTGTAAAAAAAAAAAAAAAAAATATTTATATTGACAAAAAAAAAATTGTGATTAATTTTTATTTTAATATAAAAAGGATAAATATCTTTCCAATTTAATTTTTAAATTAGATAATTAAATAAAATAATGCGAAGAAGACTTATATGATTATTAATAAGATTTAACTATACTATATTAACCTTTTCCTGAATATAATCGAAGATTTTTAAGTAATTTAAGTAATGTAGAGTTAAAAAATAATATGTATAATATAGAAGAAGAATCTGAATAAGGAATAGCTATATAGTAATATAACGACAATTTTTTCTCTTAAAAAAATACTTAAGACCCTGAATTTATAATGAATTAAAAAGAAGAAAAAAAAATAACAGGATTCGTATTTATTACTTTTTTTTTCTTGACATTATTATCATGCTTTTACCGACCATAATTTTTTGATGTATTTTTATTTTATAGAATATAAATTTTTAATATATATAATAAAAAGTGGATGATGTGTATAGTTATAATGATAATTTATCATTTACATGAATTAAATCATATTAGAGTCACTTTTATTTTAATTTTGATACTTTTTTCACTTATTTTTGATCTTTTTTGGCTTATTATATTTTCTTCTGGATGGTGGGAAGGATCTTCTAATAAATTTACTGATTTTGAAGTCGAAAAAGGAATTAAATAATTTACAGTTTTAATAAGCTATTTATCTTTTTTTTTAAAAGTTATTTTTATTTAATTTTTTATTATTTTTAACAAAAATATTTCTATATAAAAAATTATAGTTTTTCATTGCTTTCTAAATGCTTAAATTAAAAATTTTACTTAAAAAATAATAATCAAAGGAATTAAAAGAAGAAAATAATGATTTTTAAGATGCTTAAGGAATACTTATTGCTCCTTCCTAAATTTTTAATAATCCTAATATTTAACCTCCTATTTATTGTATTATTTTTTTTTTACTATTTAATATTTTAATATATATAGAATAATCTTTTTATGGATAACCTTTAGTCTAATAAATGCGTCCGGTATAAAGTAGATTAGTACTTGGATAAAGTATGGTCAATACAAATAGATTTTGAAAAAAATTATAATAGTTAATTATATAATAAACGTATTTTTTTATTATATGTTTATTTATTTTTGAAAATTCGCAAAAATATATTTATTAATTTATATTTTAAAAAAATAAATTAACATTAATTGTTTTTTAGGTTTTTATTAAATAAAATCATTAATAGGTATATTTTTACTAAGAAATTCTAAAACGAGGAATTCTATAAATATAATATATATTACTAAAAAATGACATTTATATATAATTTAATGAATATTATATATATAATTCTATATTTATTTAATAAAAAAATAATAAATATTATATTAAATAGTAATACTTTATATGTAGATTTATGATTAAATTATACTTACTCTAAGTTTAATTTTTAATATATTTATGTTTAAAATTTTAATATTAAAAAAATTATAAAATTTATATAATGAATAACTTGAATAACAATATTCTATTTTTACAGTTTTATCAAATTTAGTACTTATCGTAACATTTAATCTTTAATATAAATAAATTCATCTTTATAAGTTACTATTTATTCCTTTAGTAATATACAAAACAAATCAATATTTAATTTCCCTTTTTTTTGTTAATAATAATTAAAAAAACATATATATATATATATTATACTAAAAATTAACATATTTATACATATTATAAATATATACAATTATTAGAAGTACATTAGTTATTTTTCAAAATACTATCAGTAAAATTACTTATTATTAATATATCTTCTTTTTTATTAATTATTATATATTTCAATTATTAAGTATTAAAAATTACTTGGATATAAAAACTTATAGGCTTCTATATATTTTATTGTTTATAATCTTATTTTACTAAAAAATTTTCTTAAAATTTTATTCTTAATGATACTTAATACTTATACTTTATAAATATTTAATATTTTATATTAACGATTTGATTAAAAGGATATACATATTTTTTATTTATATATTTAAAATAAAATTACATATATATCTATTTATCAATCTGAATTAATTTTTTTTATTTTAAGATATTTTTTGTTAAAATTTGGTTCTCCTTAAATATATTCAGAAAAATCTTCAAGTATGACCTTAATTTTACGATTTTATTTTTATATTGTAAATTCTCTTTTAAACAATTTATTAATTTTCTTACAGATTAATTAAATTCGCTATTTTTAAAAGGTATTTTTTTAAATTTTGTATCTTTAAATGAATTTTTATGTTTTATCCTTTATTTACAACCCATTTTATTACTTATTTTTATTTTAATAATAAATCAAAAATATATTTAAAATTATTATAAAACCATTATTAATTATTCGATTGACAAATAATCATGAAGATATATAATTAAATAAATTCTCATAAAAAATAATAATGTTATAAATTCTTATAAATAATAATAATATTATAAATTATTGTATGAATTATTTCCTTATAAAAAAAAAATAAATCAAACAATTTTAAAAAAACTACTTTTATAATATTTAAGTTCTTCAATACTTTCTAATATATCATCCAAAGCTCTATGTTAATTTTTTTTCACAGGCGCATCTGCTAGTAAACCAGGATTCCATTTTTAAGCTAAAGTTTTAATAGTGGAAACATCAATAATTCTATAATGTAAAAATTCAATTAATTTAGGCATTTGCTTATCAAGAAATCTGTAATCTTAATGCACCGAGTTTCCTGTAATGTAAGCTTGTCTTTATACAACATTATTACTTTTTAAAAACTAAAGAACTTATTCTTCTGCTTATTATAAACTTATTTTACTATTTAAACTTTGTTCATAAAGTCCACTTTCTTTATGGTGTTTTGAATTCCATTCATCCATTGTATCTAAAAGTGTATTAGGAGCATTTATTACAATTTCAGGACCTTTAATTATATTTTCTAAATGCGAATCAGTTAAAACTACGGCTAATTCGATTATTTAATCATTTCTGACGTGTAAATCTAAACCTGTCATTTCTAGGTCAATCCAAAGAAAAACTGGAGTAGAGTTTTACATAATTTTATTTTTTAATTATTTAATTAATATAAATAGATTAATTAATTTTTTTATTTTTAATCAATTTATAATTAAAAACTAATATCAATAAAAAATAATAAATTATATAATTTTAAGTATTCTTTTTTTTTATTAAATTTTTAAACAAAATAAACATAATGAAAAAAAAAAAAAAAAACATTATTCATAAATTTTTATAATTATAAAGGATATTTATGAAAAAATTAGTTGATAAAATTTGAATATATATTAAATAATTAAATTATAGTATAATTATATTAAAAAAAAAAAAGTATAAACAAATATATATATTTATATTTATAATATAAACTTAAAAAATAAATATATAATATTTATTAAAAATAAAAAAAAATTAAAAAAAAAAATAAACAAATAAAATTAAAAAAAAAATTAGTTATGTTTATTAAATATAAAAAAATATTAGAATTTTTAAGTAATTTATAATAAATATATTAATAATAAGAAAAAAATAATTAGTAAATAATATTTTTTTTATATCAATAAAATATATAATAATTAAACGAAAAATATAAAATAAATTATATATGTAATATAAATATTTTAAAATTATTATATAAAAATAAATACATATATATTATAATATGAATATCTATAAAATTTATATATAAATTTTATAATTTATTAATACAAATTTATGAATAAAAATAATAAATATATAATAAATATATATTTTTTTTCAAAAAAAATGTATTTAAGTACATAAAATATATATATTTGTAATATTTATTTAAGAAAATATAAAAATAAATAAAAATAAAATTCTTTATTAAATATCGTTCTAATATAAAAATAAAACTATATATAAAAAAAAAATATATATAAATATATATATTTAAAAATATATTTTATTTAGATATATATTTTTTTTTTTTATTTATTTTTGTTTTTAGATATAAATTTAAATGCATATATTTATATATATTTTTCTTTTTTTCTTTTTTATATAATTACAATAATTATATAATTTTTATTTTATTTAATTTATATCTTTTTCAATAAAAATATATTTATCTTTATTTAATTAATTATATATTATTTTTATTTTCTTTTTTTTAATTTTGTCTTAAAAAACTAAATAAATATTTATATTTTTTATATAAAAATTATAAAGAAAATTTATTAAATATATATATATATTTATATATTTTATTATATATATATATATATATATATATATATATATTATTTTTATTTAATTTTTTTATCTTTTTTAATTTTTTTTGATTATGTATTAACTTAGAAATTATATTTTATTTTATTTTACTTAAAATATATACATATTATTATTCTCTTATCTTTTTTTTTTAGAATTTTTTATTTTTAATACATTTTTGATTTTATATAAATTATATTAATATTATATTATTTTTTTTTAAAAAGAGTATTTTTTAAAGTATTTATTTAAACTATTATTTTATATAATTTTATTAACCTATCTTCTTCTATATAATATTAAGGTAAATATTAGCAATTATTAATCTACAAATTTTTACATTTTATACACAAAAGTTTATATTAATAAAAATTATAATTGAGTCAATTTTCTTTAGCAATAAATCTCTATATAATTAAAAATTTTATTATGAATATTTTATTATGAATAAATTAATTTAATGTAATATTATATTTTTTAATTAGAATAGATTTTTATTTATTTTATACACTTTTTATATATAAATATTTAATTTCATTATTAAATCTTATTAATTTTTATTTTTATTTTAATAATGTTTTTATAATTAATTTTTACTTTATTTATTATATTTTATTTTGATTTCTTACTTTTCTAATTTTTTATTGTTTTTTTTGATTCTCATATTATTTTTTTAATTGATTTATCTAATTAGATTTAAATTTTAGATATACTTTATACTTATATTTCATAATATTAAATTTTTATAATATTAAAAAATAATAATATTTCCTCTATTTTAAATATTTTTTATTTTTTTCTATTTTTTTCTATCTAATTATAATGCATATTATTTTAAATATGAAAAATATAATTAACTATTAATATTTATTTTATTTGTCTGAAAATTTTATTTATATTTCATTAAATTTTGTTTATTAAATATATTAAGTTTCTATTTTTTATCAGTATTACATATATAATTTATTATTTACAAATAAAAAATTAAATATAATATATAAATTCTTAAAATATAAGTTTTAATAGAATTTGTGAATTATTTAATATTAATAATGATATTATAATAGAAATTTTTATTAAAAATATTGGACTAGCACTTTTTTAAGATAAGGATATTATGCTTAATATAAAAATATAAATATGTTTTATAACTTTTTGTCTAAAGCCAATAATCTTATGAATTAAATCAAAATTAAAGTTATAATTTTTTTTTAATTAAAAATGCTGTTTATTATTTGATTTAATAATAATGTTTTATTAAATATGCGCACAAAAAAATATATATTATTTTTAAAAATTAACAATAATGTATTAATTAATTATATTTATTAAAATCAATTATATATTTAAATATTTAAAAACTTTATTATATCATTATGATAAAGTTTAGATATAATTTTTGTAATTTATTGGATTTAAATAATAAAATAAAAATTTTTATTGATAATTTATGTATATAATTATAAAAAAAAAAGTCATTAATTTATTTTAAAACAAATAAAATTAATATAACTATTAGTATAGTTATATTTATATATATTAAATAGCATATATACATTTAAAATATTTATTTTTTTATATTCATCAAAAAAATAAAACATATATTTATGTTAATGATTATTTAATTTAAGTTCCTTTTTTATAAAATTTTTTATTTTTTAAATAATAATAAGTATAAATATTTATTAGATAATGTTTTATATTATTTAAATTAATTAATTTTACATATTTATCATTTTATAATAAATTAATTTAAAAAATTAATAGAAATTTAATTTAAATTTTTAATAATAATTATAATATCTATTTAGTTCCCTAAATAAAAAAAAAATACAAACATTATATATTTCTATAAAATGAGTTACGCATATTTGTTTAAATACATTATTATAGGAGATACAGGTTTATATATATTTCATCAAAAAAAAAACTTTGAAAATTAAGTTTTTAATACTAAAATAAAAAAAGGTGTAGGAAAAAGTTGTGTACTATCTTAATTTATTGAAAAAAAATTCAAAGAAAAGCATGATGTAACAATCGGAGTAGAATTCGGTGCTAGAATGTTAAGTATAGATAATAAAAACATAAAATTATAAATATGGGACACAGTAAATAAAAAAATTGAGAATATTTACAAATATGTGTAATATTTATTATAAAAATAGGCTGGTTAAGAATCTTTTAGATCAATTACAAGATCTTATTATAGATCTGCAGCAGGTGCATTACTTGTATATGATATAACAAGGTATTTAATTTTAATTACCAAAAATTATATATATAACTTTATAAAAAATAAAGACGTGAAAGTTTTTAACATTTAAGCAGATGGTTAGATGAAGCAAAGCAAAATGGAAATCCTTAATTAAGTTTTATATTAATTGGTAATAAATGTGATTTGGAAAATTAGTAATTATATTCTTAATTAAGTTAAAATGCGAAAATTATATTTATACAATAATTAATAGACGATAAGTTACATATGAAGAAGGACAAGAATTCGCAAGATAAAATGATCTTTATTTTTTAGAAGTTAGTGCCAAAACAGCTTATAATGTAGAAGAAGCATTTAAACAAACAGCGAAAATGATATATGAGAAAATTAATACAGGATAAATTAATCCAGGACAAGAAGTAAATATTTTATTATATTAAAATTAAAAAAAATAAAATAAAGAATTTTGGTGTAAAAATAGGAAATGAAAATACAAATATCCATCAAAACACAGCAAATATAAATATAAACACTAATAATAATAAAAAAAAAACATCATAAGGATATTGCTGTTGAAAAAAAAAAAAAAATGCATATAAATATATAAAGCATATAATATATAAGTATAATTATTAAAAAAAAAAAATTTAATTATTTTTTTAATTATCATAAAACAAAAAAAATTTTCAAAAATCAAATTATTTTAAAGATTATAACAAAATATTTAAATAATCCAATTTTTCTTTTTATTTTTAATAAATCCCATTCAAAAACAGGAATAATGATAAACAAATTTCCATAAAGTTAACATATTTTTTTCTTTAATTCTTATTTGCCTTTAAGTATTTCTTTATTTCTACAATAATGTTAATATCCATTAACTTCTACAACAATTTATTTTCCAATATAATTTTAGTTTATTAAAATATCAATTTAAATATGATCTACATTAGCCTCTAAAAAATGAGGTATTTTTAAAATCTTCATATGTTCAGCTACATCTAAACACAACATACTACTTTTAAACTAAACTTAAAATATAATAATAAAATAAATAAATAAATTAATAAATATATATATATATATTATAAAATATTTAAAAAAATATATTAATAAAAAAAATATTATATTTATATAAATATATATATATATATATATATATATATTTATATATATATTTTACATTTTTTATTCCATTCTAAAAATACATCTTCAATGTTTTTAATTAATTCATTATTATAAATATCTACATATTTTTTTAAATACAAATGAGCATAATACAATACTGTAACATCTTATTAACTAATTATATAATTAACTTTGTGATTGTAAAGGAAATAATTTATTAAAAAATATATGCATTTATTAATTTTTTCAGGTTTATCAAGTATACATAAAGCCCAAACGCACATTGAAACATATTCTAAATTTACATAATCTTAAATATTTTCTTTTTGTGTTGAAAATTTAAGTGCATAAAGTTCCACTATTTGATAAAAATATTCTAGAAAAGCTTCTATATTTTATTAAACTATGTCTTTATCTTACCTAATGTTCAATTTTCCTAAACAATGAATTATTTAAAAAACTTCATTTAATGTAGTTAAATATTAATCTCTTGTATTTTATTCAAAACCTTTGAAATCTTACCTTTTTATGCTCTCTATAGCTTCCAAAACTATAAAAGGTTCATAAAAGGATATTTTTTGTAAAGAATTACAAATAAAAGCGAATTATTTTGTGGTCTATATTTCTTTTTTAATTATTTTCTCTTTAATTTCTTATACTATTTTTTCATAAAAAGCATCTAATTCGTATAAATATACTCTTCCATATGTATACAAAGCTTCTAATTTTCCTATTATACTGAAAGCCTTCAAAATATTTTCCTAAAAATATTTCTTAGGCCTCTCTTCAGCCAATTTATTACATATAATTTCTGAAATTTCGATCAAAAAAAGCTTATTTATGCTATCAGAAACCCTTAATTAATTTTAGATTATAAATATTACATTTTAGAATGATAAAAGATTTCTCTTTTAAAAAAAAATACCTTAAATATATTCAAAATAAGGTATAATTTTTTCCTTCCAATAAATATTATTTTTTGTATTTTGAATAATTTTACTTAAATAATATTGTAATTATAAAGCATCATCAATTTTTTATTCCTTAAAAATAAAATTTTTTAACGCCTAAAAAAGTTGTCCTTAATCTCTATTAAAAATAGGAAAATAAGAAATCACAAAAAGCAGTTTTTTTATATTTTCGAATGAAATCTCATTTATGTTTTATAAACTTTTTTAATAAATTTTTCTTATTAAAACTTCTTATTTAGAAAATTTTAAATTTCCATTCATTCTATATATTTCGACTAATTTATAACATATTTCAATATTAATCTCAAGTTATTTTTCTATATTATTCTTTTATTTTCTTAAATAACAATCTATTATATAGGAGTAGTTTTTTAATAATTTCTTCTCGAATATATTGTTTTATTTAAATTTGGGTATTTAATTAATCATATCTTCTAATAATTAATTAAAATTTTAACAGCTTTCACTTATTTTAGGAATTATTACTTAATTTAAATAATCGTAATCTTATATTTTTAATAATTCAAAGGTATTTTTTACTTTATTTTATTAAATTTTGCTATTATTTATATTTAAAATGGGTTTTTTTATATTTTAAATGGGTATTTTTATATTTTAAATTGGCTATTTTAATGATTTTGTGAAAAATGGAATTAATAAAAATTTGCGCATTTTTGTTTATATACTTATTTTTATACTTTTTTTTAGATAAAAATAAATTAATATTAATAAATATTTTTTATTTATTTAAAAAAAAAAAAAAAATGAAAATACATATTTAATTATTAATTATTATATTATTTTAATATAAATAAATATACAATTAAATCTAAATAATAAACGACAAATACAATTATATACAATAAATATGGTCAGATACATGTATTCCTAACGGCAAAAATTAATCCCCAATCGACATAACTACATCATACAATGAATAATTATAATAATGTGAATTAACGGATTAAAAAATTTACATTTCTTTCACAAACGAAAATATATAAGCATTAATAGAAGATTTAGGATATACTATATATGTTAAAGGAAATTGGTCCACATTATATTATTAAATTCAAAAAGATAGATTATTAAAATATAATGCTATAGGTTTTTAATTCAGGAGTCCTAGTGAGCATAAACTTAAAGGAAAATAATTCGATTTAGAATTATAAATAGATTACATACTATAGAATTCTAATGATATTGAAGACTAACCTTAATTTGCTTTTTTTTCAATATTTTTTAATAAAAAAACGGAACTGGATTAATAAGCAAGTGAATTTTTTACAATAAATGATTTTTCGAAAGTTAATGAAAGTTAACATATTAATTTCTATTAAAGTTTAGGATATTATATAATTAATTCGGATAATAATAGTGCTTTTTTATATTAAGGATCTAAAACTTATGACTAATGTGAAAGTTCTTATTGGATTTTGTTTGAAAATAATTTTATTGTTGATTTAAAAAGCTTTGAGTTGTTTTAAAATTTATGGAAAAAAAATATTGATTTTATACTGACTAATGAATATGGGAATATTATTTCTTAAGGAAATAATAGAAGAATTAATTTTAATAAAGGAAACGTTATTTATAATTTGCCTGTTTGCTAATTTGGTAATATATTGCTAATTTATAATTTATTTTATATTTTATTCTTTTGAATTATTATGTTTTAAAATAATTTTTTATGTTATTTTTTTTTTTTAAAAAAAATAGTTTATATATTATTAATTATTTTAAATAAAAAAAAAAAATAATCATAAATTATATAATTTAATAACGTATGTATCATTAGTTTCTATTATAATCAAATTTTATATTAAAATAGTTTATATGTTTTTTATTTTTTAATAAGAAATTAATATACTGGATAAAAATACTACATATTTTTATTAATTATTTCACCTCAATTTTTTTTTTTTTAATTAAAAATAAAAATTAAGATAAAAAAGAATATAAAAATTAAATATTTATATTTTTAGTAATTAAACTTTTTTATTTAAATAAAAATAAAAAATATATTTAATTATTTATTAGTTATAATTAATGTTCCACTATTATTTACTTGAATTTTAATCGATGAGAATAAAAAATAAATAAAATAATTCATAAAAATAAAAATAAGGGATAAAAAAATTCTATAAAAATAATAAATAATAGTATAAAATATACAAAAATATTAAAAATAAATAAAATAAGATAAAAAAGCAAAACAAAAAATCATATTAATATAAAAAAAAAAATATAAAATAAAAAAATTAAATAATAAAAATGAAAAATAAAATATTATTTATAATTTTTTAATTATAATTTATTTAAAAAATAACATCTTCAAATTGTATTTTAAATTGTAAAACTTGTATAAATTCTTAATGTTTAGAATGCGAATAGGGATATTATAAACTTAAATAAATATAAAATCAATCCATTAAATATTGTTTACCATGTTCTGGTGAAGGTTGCAAATAGTAATTTTCATAACTACATAATTATATTAATATATATTTTTTTATCAAAAAATATAAAAATAAAAAATATATCTAAATTTAATATAAAAAAAAAAAATTAATAAAAAAGATGTGATAAATAGGGATTTTGTAAAAAATGTAAAGACAATTATTTTAAAATTGATAATAAATGTATAAAATGTGGTATAGAATATTGTTTAAAATGTTAAAATGACTAATCATGTTTACTTTGTATCGAAGGATTTGTACCAGTAAATAAATTGTGTGAAAAAAAATATACTAAATGCTAAAGTTAGCCTAAAATGTATTATGATAATTAAAAAAAAAGTTGCATTCTATGTATGTAATACTGTATTAAAAAATAAAAATTAAAAATATATATCAAATATATATAAATATAAATATAAAAAAAAATATTTATATTTAATATATATATTTCATATATTATTTTTATTATTTATATTATTTATATATATCATTTTATTTATATTTTTTATATTATATATATTTATATTATTTTTATTTTTTTTAATTTATATTATTTTTTTTATTTATATTATTGATATTATTTATATAATTATAATTATTGATATTATTTATATTATTTATATTATTTATTTTATTTATATTATTAATATTTTTAAATTATTTATATTATATATATTCATTTATATATATAAATTAATATATATATTTATATATTTAAATATATTTATATATACATATATATATTTATATTTATATTTATTAACTTATTTTTAATATAAAAGGTTCATATTGTAATAATTATAATGATTGTTTTCTATGCCAAAATTAGTATTTCTATGATACTTAGTTGAGATAATGTATTTAATGTACTTAAGGTTGTTTATCTTGTACTAATTTTGAATGCTTATTATGTTTAAAGGATTATTATTTATATAAAGGATAATGTATATAATAGATTAAAGATATTATATGTGATATTGGTTATTTTTTTAATCTAAATGAATGTTAAAAATGTTCAGAAAATTGTTTATTATGTTCTTCGGATAATAAATGTGAGTTATGTTATGATTAAATTAATTATTAATTAACAGAATAATAGGGAAATAATATAGTTTGTTAAAGAAGATGCCCATAAAATTAATTTGTTAAACTCACAATAAATGAGTTTCAAGATTATTTAGCAGGATTACCAGTAAAAATGGAATATGAAAGATATTTAAAATGTTAAAAATGTTAAAGTTAAAATAAAAATTGCTCTTAGTGTATTGGATTTGACAGTTTTTGTGAAATATGTAAAAATGATAATTTCTTTTTATTTTAAGGAAGTTGTGTATAGATATGCCCAGAAAATACTTATTTGGTTTAAAACTATAATTAAGACAATAAAAGATGTAAATAATGGTAATTTTATAATATATATATTTTAAAAAAGTTTAATATTTTAATAAATATATATTTTTTTAAAAAAGTTAATTTACTATAAATATATTTAAATTTTTTTTTTTAGTATAATATATGTATATATAAACATATTAGACAAATTTTTTAATTTTTCAACAAAGCCTCTTTAATAGTTAAAACATAAAAAAATTATAAAATTGTATAAAAGAAGATGATATAGATGAGTTTTAATTAGTACGTATAAATAATTAAGTAATTGAAAATTGTCTATAATAAACAATTAAAGTAGGAAACGAATGTTTTCCAACTTTTGAATGTGAACGTATAATATATATGTCAAATATAAATGATATTTGGTGCACATAGTGTAAAAACGATATTTTTTTCTCATATTTTGGATAATGTGTATAATAATGTCCACAAGATACATTTATATAAAATAAACACTGTATAAATAATGATATTCTAAATGCTTTTTAAAAATTTAATAATTAGCATATATTATAAATATTTAAAACATAATTTGAAAGTAGTTTCGTTTTAGACTCAAATGCAGTTATAGTTTCAAAATAAATAAGCTTTTTTTTAAGTTAAAATACTCCTAATCTAGAAATTTAAAATGATGTGAATCTTTAAAAATAAAATTTTGAATAATAATTTATGTATATGAATAATAATAATTGCTAAAATAATAACTTTTAAGGATGTATGAATTAAGGAATTTGTAAAAAAGTATTTAAAAACTATTTTAATTCATGCACTTGTGAAAATAACTAAGGTTTTATAAATATATAAAAAAATAAAATATATATTTTAAATTTATTTTATATCCTAAATAAAGGTTAATTTTGCTAATTTTAAGCAAATGAAATTTAGAAAATATAATAAACAGCTTCCAATTACATATTATATATAATTAAAGCTTTATAATAATTAAAATTATCTAATAAATCCAATTTAAAGTAATATATATAAAAAAACAAAAATATTTGTTTTTTTAATAAAAAAAATTAAAGTGTAGATTAGATAATGAATTTATTATATGGAATTGTTTATTTACGAGATATTTTCAATATAGAAATATTTTTACAATTAATGAAAATTTATGAAATGGAATTAGTTCCTTATCCATTTTAAACAGATGAATAAATAAATACTCATTTAAATATTCTAGATATATTGATAGATATTTTAAGAATTGTAAATATAGATTAGACTTAAAAATAGGATAATTTTGCAAAACTACTTCTTAATTTTAAAATAACATCATTTTATTTATTATAATTTCGTCGAGAAAACTTTATTAATTTAACTAATTTAAAGGCTTATATTGGAATTCCATAAGGCTAAATATTTCAATTAAATTTATTCGAAGTACATAAGATAAATATGGAATTCAATTAACCTTTTGAAAACAAAAAATACTTAGAAATAATAGTTTTTCCATTAGATATGTTAACAAGTAGGGTATAAATAGATAAATAAAAAAAACAATACTTAACAATAAACTCTAATGTTCTTCAAATAGAAATAAAAGATACTTAAAATCCATAAGAATATGCATAAATAAATATTAAAATAAAGATAGACTTATAAATATAAAAAATTTTTAATACAACAAGCTAACAAGAAAATGATAAAACATATTTATGGAATATGTAATAGAAATAATGGGATAATTTAAAAAAATAAAATTAATATATAAATAATAAATCTTATTTAAAACTTTAATTTTCGAGAGGAAATGAAAAAGAAAATAAAAAAGAATTTTCTGAATGTATATATAACAATAATTGTATGGAAACAAAAAATTTTTATATAAAATTGATAATTTTATTATTAATTACAATTCTATTTTTTATAACAACAATAAGTAATTATCTAAAAAAAGAAAAATTTATTATTTTATACGGAAATAATAAATAATAATAATAAAAATAATAAAATAATAATAATAATAATAATAATAATAATAATAATAATAATAGTAATAATAATAATAATAATAATAATAATAATAATAAAAATAAAAATAATAATAATAATTATAATAATTGTCTTTAAATAAAAAAAATAATATAGATTCAGCTATTGATATTATATAAAATTTTTCTATTAAAACAGAAAAAAATAAATAAGAAGTCATAAAAAATATAAAATCACAAAATATTATAAATGAACTTGAAATACAAACTTAATAATTACAATTAAATAATAAAAATATAATAAAAATTTTTAAAAGTTAATCGTTAAATCATTAAATCATTAATATTGAAGAGAATCTGCAAAAGAAATAAAAATTAATACTTTAACATAAAAACATGATTTTAAGAAAAAAATTAAAAGAAAATTTAAAGAATAAATAAATTCAAAAATTATAAAGTATTTAATATTAGTAATAAAATTAAAAATTAGAATTATCTAATTAAATTTCAAATATTTAAAAAAATAATACTAAATAAAACAATAAATAATAATAAGATGAGATCAAAAACAGTATACCTATATTAAAAAGAAGAATTGATAGTATCTAATTAGAATGTATTGATTGTATTGAGTAATTAGAATTAAAAACAAATTAAAATGTTATAGATAAAAATAAAGATATCTATGTTATTAAAAACATAAATTTTTATATAAATGATTAATTAAAATTAGATACTAATAAAAATAACATATAAAAAAAATAATAAATATAGCAATAAAATTAATTATAATAAAAAAAAAATAAACAATTAAATATTGTTGATTAAAAATTTAATATTCAAAAATAATAAGAAAATATAGAAATAAAAAAAGATATTTAATAATAAATTAATATTAATTAATAAAATAATATTAAATAATAAGATTATTATAAAAAATAAAATAATAAACAATAAAAATTTAATAATTAAGATAAAGTAAATATTTATTAATAAAATAATATTTTAGAAAAAGATAATTATTAAAATTATAATAATATATAAAAAGCAGATAATATTTAATAATTTGAAATTAGATAATATTCAAAAAATTTTTAAAAAAAGAAAATATTTAATAATATGAAATTAAAAAAAAAAGAATAATATAATTGAAAAAATAAAATAAATATTGTAAAAAATAAAATTAAAATATTAAGAAAGAAAATAAATAAGATAATTAAGAAAATTAAAAATAAAATAATAATAATAATAATAATAATAATAATAATAATAATAATAATATTAATAATAGATTTTATATTAATAAAAATCAATTGAAAGTAATGATAGTTTAAAAAAAGGAAAAATATGTCCCAAATTTTATAATTATTCAAAGGAAGAATGGGGTAACATAATATATTATTCTTATATATATTCTTACAAATATGGTTTTGAAAAAATACCTTCGTGGTTAAGGATTTGTATTATATTTTCTTCTATATTATTACTTTTAAATTTATCAAATATGTTTTTTGATTAAATAGATGAAAATTAATAAGAAAATATAGGATATAAAATTTCTAAAGATAAAAATTAAATATAATAAATTTTTTTAACTAGTATATCTATATATGGACTATATTAAATTTCTTTTATTATAAGTTTTATTATTATTCTAATTTTAAATAAGTTATTATGTTATAAAAGGTGTATTATTTTATTTAATTTTATGATTTAATTATTTATATATTCAATTAGTTTTATTAGTATTATTTTTAGTGGAAATAATTTTTTCTTTTAATGTATTTATGTAACACTTCTTTGTTGTTTTTATGAACTTATGATAGAAACCTTTTTTATTTTAACTGCTAAAAAATTCTAAATTACTATACTTTTTTTATTAATAAGATGCAAAAAATACGATATATGAAAAAGTTAATATGTATATAAAAATATTAATAATATTTTATTTAAATTAATTACTTGTAAAAAAAATAAATTAATAATTTTATCAATTTTTATATAATATTTATAAATAAAATTAATAAAATATTTTATTTATATATGAAATAATTAAAAATGAATTCAAATAAATTATATTAATCTTCATAAAAACAATAAAATCACATTTCCTTTGATAACCTACTTTTAAAGGCTAATTTAGATGGTGTTTGTTTAGATTTTGATAAGGATTAAGTATTTTAAGATAATAATTATTAAATGAATTCTCATTCTACCTAACAAATGATTTTTCAATCATCTTAAAATTTAAAATAATCATTAAAAGAATATCGAATTAAATAACATTTAATTAAAGTTGATAGTTAATTTCGCAAAAAAATATAAAAAAAATAAGATAACCATGTATTTAAATTTTTAGTATTATTTGTTTTTAAAAAAAAATTAAAAAAATAAAGGTTAAAATATTGATTAATAAATATACTGATACTGGTGAAGATTTTAAAAATGCGAAAAATTTATATGATCGAATTGAAAAAGAAAACCAAATTCATTAAATTCAAAAAGAAACAGATGAAAATATTTAAGAAATATCTAAATTTTTTAAAACTACAACTTAAATATAAACCAACTTTTCTGGAGTTTCTGATTAAATAAGAGATATAACAAAAGCTTTATAATAAAAAAAGTTTGACACAGATATAATGCTTGCAAGTATATATTTTTTTGTTTATTCTATTGTTTATTAAAAATAAAAGAATAAAATATGCTTGTGTGCGATAAAGAATAATATGAGGAGATTTATGGCGATTCAGATTAAGAATTACTTATAATAAAATAATATTTAGAATAAGAATTTATAGATATGTAAAAAGAAACTGCACAAACAATTTTAGATTATATAAATAAAGTTTTAAGAGAAAGATAAAAAACTAATAAAAGTTAAAAAGTAATAATATGTATATATATTTTTTAAAAAATCAAATATAAAAGAATCAGAATAATAAAATAAATTCACAAAAAACAGACCTAATATAATAAAAAAACGTTCAAGAAACCTAATTATTAAAAGAAAAAATTTTATTATTGGAACAAAAAATAGAAGATTCAACTGTTGAATTAGACAAAAAGCAAGAAGAATTAAAAGATTTAAAATTCCAAGTTGAATATTAAGATAAAGATATTCAAAAATTAAGTAATGAGCTTTATTTATAAAAAGATGATTTTAATAAAGCCGAAGTAGATAAAAGAGCGTTATAAACCTAATATGATCGTTTGAAATAATAACAAGACCAAAATGTTATTCAAAAAATAAAAGAAGACGGCGAAAAACAAAAAACAAACCAAAAATTAAAAAAATTAGAAGAGCGCTTTTAATAAATAGAATGTTAAAATTAGTAAAAAAAAAAAAAGAGCAATAAATATAAAAAAAAAGTTCTTTAAAAGAAGAAATATAAAAACTATTGTAATTAGTAAAAAATACAGATTAAAAAGAACAAGAAAATCTCTAACATTTATGTCAATTAATAGCCTAATCAGATATGTCTCCTGAAGAATAAATAAAGGCTTTACAACGATTATAATAATTGTATACTGATGGTACTTTAAATTAAGATAGGTAAGAATTAACCAATAAAATGATCTAATAATTAATCTCTGGAGACTTCAAATAATTATATATTGATAATAATAGTTATGAATCTCAAAATATAAACTAAAAAAAAACAACAGGAAATCAAAAAGACAAAAAAACCAATAGTAATATCGAAAAACTTCAATAATAAGAAATTTTAAGTAGTATAGATTAAATAAGCATGTAATAAATAGAAAAAGAGGAAGAAGTATAAAAAAAGAAAAATATAGTGAAGAAAAAAGTATTTAAAACAGTTAAATAAAAAATTATTGTCAAAAACGAAAACGGAGATGATATAGAAGTAGAAGTGGAAATCCAAAAGGAATTCGAGGAAGACGTCGAATTGGATTTTTCCCTTTCATCTAAAATAAATAGTTAATAATCAATTAAAATGATGGGTAAAAACGGACAATTAACTAACAAAAAATCTATTAATATCGTTCCAGGAATTAATAAAGATAAACAGAAAAAAATACAGTCTCAAAATTCGAATACTAGTAATCGAAAATAATCAACTATATCTTCCAGAACAACTACTAAAACTAAAAATTTCAAATAAAATGAATAAAAAGATTAATAAAATATCCCGGTATATACTGAGCTTTATAAAGAAATCGAACCATAAGACGGATATAAGGAAAAATAAATTTAAATTATCGGAGAAGATACTTAAATGAGAATTGTAAATGAAAAAATACCAAAAATTGTTAACAAATAAATTCTTGTATAAGATAAAATCGAAAATCCTTCAGATTCTATGTTTGTAGAAGAAGAAGTGGAAATTGAAGAAGAAATAATAGACGAAAAAACTGGGGAAAAGAAAATCATTAAGAAAAAAATAAAATAAAAGGTGCCTATATAAAAAATATAAAAAGATATGTTAAATAATTTTTCTAAAAAAGATGAAGAAATCGAAGAAATAGTAACAGATTTAAATACTGGAGATAAATAAATAAGCATAAATAAAATAAAAAAATAAATTTCAGTAGAAAATAATACTCAAAAATATGAAAATATAAATAAAATTTAATAATAGAATTCTTCTATATTGTAAAAAAATATTGATTTTTCGCAAAATCAAAAAAAAAATTAAGAATAGTAAAAAAATATAGAAAATGATATTAATATAAAATAATAATAATAGTAATAATTATCATTAACATAATAAAATTCCTAATTATATAAAAATAACAAATCAAAAAGCACATAAGTTGAGCCTTTTTATCTCTGGAAGGCTTTTGAGTCTTTACTTTTTGAATTAGATACAAAATAAAAGGATATATAAAAAATATATGAAAAATACTTCGAAAACTAGCAAAATTAAGGAATTCTTTTTATTTTAGAATAGGAAAACGATTAAAGAAAAAATGCTTATC
Source organism: Ichthyophthirius multifiliis (assembly GCF_000220395.1). Classification (NCBI taxonomy): domain Eukaryota; phylum Ciliophora; class Oligohymenophorea; order Hymenostomatida; genus Ichthyophthirius; species Ichthyophthirius multifiliis. The sequence continues at coordinate 30,687 of NW_004086065.1, forward strand.
TGTAAAGAATTTAATAAAAATAAAAAAACGAAGAAATTCTTCTTTCATAGACTAAATAATACTTTTTTGATGAAAATTAAGTTGAATGCGATATTTTTAACAATTCAAATGTTTAATAAGATTAAAATGAAAATAATAATTAAATTCTAGACTAAAAAAACCTACTTGCGGAATCTACAATTAAACGAATTTATGTATAATTAAATAAAAGAAATGATTAAAATGCCCAATAGGTTAAAGATTTAATAAGGAAATATTACAATAAAGCACATATTTCTCCAATTTCTTATGATTAATTTAAAAAATTTTATATTAAAATAGTCACTTTACATTTCAAATGTGGAGATAATTGTCCTCATTTAAGAAGATTTTTCAATAAAATTGGATTTACAACAATCAAATATAGTTAAAGAAAAGAAATTAAACCTTTTAAACAGATATTAAACCTTTTTGATTAAAATAATAAAAATAATTATTATATTAAAATTTTAAATAATATTTCTAGTAATTAGCATAAATAATATACAGACACAAGTACTAATAGCGGATATTTAAGTAATAGAGTAAAAAAATAAGTTGATACATCCGAAAGTACTTTTAAATTTATTTTTTGTAATTAATGAAATAATATTTATTTTACTAAATATATTAAAATAAGTTATTTATATATTATATATCTTTTTGATTTTTATTAATTAATTAGTATTAAATTATTATATTTATTTTTATTAGGAAAAATTAATATATTATTAATATTTTTAATATTCTTAATAATTTATATATAAAAAATGATATAATAAATATAAAATTTTTATATATAATATTTATAAATGAAATATTTTTTTCATAATAAATAATTATTCTTTACTAAAAAATGTTCTGTAATTTCTTAACTAGCATATCTTTAATTATTTTTATTTTGTTATTTTATTTTACATCTATGATTTGACTGAAATAATTATAAATTAAAAATTTAAAAATATAATATAGATATAGATATTTACTCTATAAATATATCCGTAAAAATCTTTATTTTCTAAATTTAATTATTTAAATTATATTTCCCATTTTTATCTAACTAAATAAAAAATAATAAAATTATAAATTATTTTTTATAAATACTTTTTCCAATATATATTTTTCCTTATTCGATTTCTTCTTATTCTTAAGAAGTTTAATTAAATTCAAATTTTTTAAGTCCAATACAATTCATAAACTTTGAATAAAAATCGAAAATATTAGCCAAAATTAACAATACTAAAATAAAAGGAAAACAATACATATTCGCCTTTTCAAGAAAAGGTATTTCATCAATCTTCCCAATAACGTATTCAAATGCAGAATCATTAATTTTTAACATTCTTATATAATTATAAGCTATGGGAGCAGAAACTCTTGAAAAATTACTAAAGTTTATTTTTTATAAAATGTATATTTTATATATATCAGAAAAAAATTATCATTACATACTAAAAAACATTAAACTAGCTGCATCTGTTTATTTATTATTATATAATCCATAACTTCCAGCAAATTTAAAAATAAATAAACCATAAAAAGCGCAATAAGAGATATATATTAATGGAATAATTATTATAATCTTTTTTATGTATTAATAAAATATATAAAAAAAAAAAAATACATATGTAATAATCGAATTATTAATAATATATTTAAATGGATTGGGTAAACTTGGAATAAAAATACTAATTTCCTCAAAGAAAATAAAAGTAGATAATAAAAAGAATATAATACTAAAAATTTTCTTTATTTATTTTAATAATCTACAATTCCAAATATAATAAAAATAATCATAAATAGCTCCTAATCTACTTTTTGAGCAAATATAAAATATGCTTTTAATATTTTTTGATTCTGAATTATTTGTATTTATTATATCTTCGTAAAATATTGCTTTGTCAATAATATCATCAAGTTAAGTTTCTATTCTTTTAATTTAAAATGAATTATTTTTTATCTATTTGTTTAATTGTATTAATCTTTCATATGTAAATTCTTCTTTATTGGTAATGTAATCCTTGTTTTATTTGCAATAATTAATTATTTTTTAAGGAACACTTTCTAATATTATATTTATTTATTCTTTATATTAATTATTTATTTTCAAAGAATAAAACACTAAATAAACTTAATCTTCTAGTTTAAGTTTAACTTTTTATTTTTATTCAAATAATAAATGAGCTTTAAAATAATAATAACTTTTTTTTAAATATATAAATGTAATAAAAATTAATATAAAAAAGTACTCTAATAATAATTAATAATTATATTCCCTCCACAATCTTTTAGGAATTGCAACTAATCCATGACCTAATAGTAAAACAACTAATAAAATACCACTATTTTAATAAAAAAATATAAATAATTAAATTTACATAATATTAGTTATATATATACAATCCATTAGACAAACTGATCAATAAACCTTAAATATCATATTTAGTAATTTTATTTTAATACATTAGATATACAATAAATCCAACTAATAAAAAAAAAGCAATTAAATATATTTATAAATTTTTTATAATTGATTTTTTAATTTTTTCTTATTTTGTGAATTCTCCTGCTTCTTCATATTCTTAAAAAAAAGGAAGAATAAACCTTTAAATAATATTTTAAAAATTTTATCATATATTTTGATAAAATAAAAAGAAAAATTATTTATAAATATAAAGATATATAAATAAATATATATAATAAAAAAATATTAAAATATATATAAAATTATATATAAATATATATATATATATATATAAAAATATAATATATTAATATTTTTATCATAATAATATAATTAAATATACACAAATGTATATCATTTTTTTTTAATTTTTATATAATTATATAAATATATATTTATTCACAAAAAAATATGCAAATATATATTTATACATTTATATATTATAAAATAATTTTTATACCATGTAAATAGAAATGTAGTCCAATATATAACTTACCATATAAATGCAATTTATTTGTTATTTATATTTTCTAATGTCTATATTTAAAAATCAATAAACACAAAAATTTATTTAATACATAAAATGAATTTTTTTATTATTTTATATATATATATTTGTTTTTTAAATATTTTTAGATAAAATCTTAAATATTTGTTTTTTTTTACGTATTTAATATCTACAGGCAAAAGAAAAATAAACGCAAAAGATAATAACCATGAGAAAAAGCAAATAGCTTTTATATGGAAATATATACTTTCTGCCGCATATTTTTTTATTAAATATACTAAATAAAACAATAATAAGGTAATTTAAATAATATACGTCAACATTTTTTTTTATTATTAATTTTATAAATTTTTATAATTTCAAAACAAAAAAATAACTAAAAAATTATTTATTATATTTAATAAAATAAAAAAAATTAATAAAATATGTAAATAAATTCAAACATATATGATTGGCTTCGATAATTAAAAATTATTTAAGGTCCAACTAAACAATTACAAAATCAAAAAATATACATAGAAGAAAGGCAAACAAAAAAATTTTAAAGCGGATATACAATAGGAAGCATTTTAAAAGCAGTAGCATCTGAATATTAATTAATATAAGCACTAAACAATATAAAAGATATTCAAAATCCAGCTGGTAGAGTTCAAAACTGGTTAATAATATAACAAGTATTAAAATAAATGGACTATACTTTTGAAACGGAAATAAAAAGTTTAATAATAGCAGGAGATATAGACTTAATAGTATTATTATTATAAGATATATATGAGAAATTTGTTAAAGAAAAAAAACCTTCATTAATTACATTATAAGATATATCAAATAAAGAAAAAAAAAATTATTAATTCCTTTATAAGATATATCAATTTCAGATACAATTTTAGAATTAAAAAATAATTTAAATGAAAATACATAAAAAAATGAAAATAAATAAAAAAGTGATAATATACAAAAAAATGAAAATACATAAAATAACGAAAATACATAAAGAAAAGAAAATACATAAAAAATGAAAAAAACAATATAAATGAAAGTAATACTATTAAAAACGAAAAAATAGATTATTATTAGTAATCTAAAATTAATAATTCAGAGGACCAAAAATAAGACGAAGAAGAAAATTCGTTAATTTATAATAATTTAGATAAAAATAAACATTTATAAGATTCTTAATCTCTTCTTGAATTTATAGTTTTAGGTTTAATAAAATACATTGATTTAAAACCAAAATAAGTAAATAAATTTATATATATAAATATATATATATATATATATTTTTATATATATTTATTTATATATTTTATTTTTTATATATTTAATTTTTAAAAAAAGGTAATAGGATTATTAGCTAATAAAAACAAATACTTATCTATTGCTTTAATAAAAGGTTTATAGGACGATTTTTAAAAATTAAATACATGGCTCTAATAAATATATGTTAATATAAAAACTTGCCTAATTTTTATAAGACAAACTCAATAAAATCTATATAATTTCCTAAATATACTCCAACCAGGTCTCTAATCAAAAAACGAATAAACGTCTTTATGGGCAAGCCGAATAATATCTAAAATAGCATTCGAATTAGCCTAAACAGATATTTAACCATAAATATATGATTGGTTTATAGAATAAAATGGTGGTTTATAAAGTTGCATATTGAGTGCTTAAAGGCATAAAGGAGTAATAATGAATATAGTGTAGATAATAGTGGAGATATCTAGATTTAATATATGTGATTTATTAATAGTTTAATTAAGAAAATTTACTGAAAATATTAATTCTTATATGAGATTTGTATCGTTATTATTTCCTTTTATTGCCGAACTTTAAGTTTTTAAAAAAGAAATTATTCAAAATCGAATTATTGAGTTTTGGATATAAAATTCTTTATCAATGGCTGCTTTTTCACCATTAAAAAATAATTTAAATGACAGAGTATGTGCAATTTAGTTACTCTGTGATATTTGGATTTCTACCAGGGAATGGCTAGAAGAAAAAGGAGGTAAATTAAACGAAATAATACTAGATATATTGAAAAAATCAACACAAAGTTCCGAAAATAAAGCTTTATAAATTCATGCTTTCGTACATTTGTTTAGATTATTAAATGTCTTAGCTGAAAATAAAGACCCTTGGACTTCTTTAGTATATAAAAAGCTAACTTTTGGGTTTATTGAACATATATAAGATGTTTAAATGAGGGAGTTTTTATTAAGAAATTTCGCAAATTTATTCCAAAAATTCAATTAAATGCCTCCTGATGTACTTTTAGACCCTATTATAAAATCAGCAAGGTTAAATTAATTTAATTAAATAAATATATGCGACATTTAATTTTTCAATGAAATATCAGAACATGAAGCAATTACAGTAAAATTGGGAATTTATTTTTTAGATTTTTTAACAGAAATTTACTTCAAACATGTAAATTGGAGTCAGTCTTTATTAAAAAGTATAGGAAATTTAATAGAAAAATTTTCAGAAAATCAGATTTTTTAAGAATATTTAGAAAAATTATCATTTCTTGCATTTGATTAAATTGTAAAAAATTTCATAGAAAACATTAATTTATAATAATAATAATAATAATAATAATAATAATAATAATACTAATTATAACAATAATTTTAATTAAAACAATAATGATAAAAATATTTATAATTAAAATAATGATAATGATATTTATAATTAAAATTTTAACATTAATAATAATATTAATTAAAATAATGAAAATTCTAATAATAATTATAATAATTTTTAAAAAAATGATAATTAAAATTAAAATAATGATAATAAAAATTAGAATAATGATAATAATAATTATTTAGAGTAATTTTTTGGAAGTAAAGATATTGTATTAATTTTTAAACAAAACTAAAGGGCATTAATTGTAGAATTAATTAAATTTATAATAGAAAGAAATATATATAGTATTAATTAAAACATATTTCATAAATGCTTAGATGTTTGCATATTATTAGAAGGATAAGGTATCTTTTACAAAGGATTTTTCCAAATTTTACTTTTTTTTACTCATGATCCAAATTAAGCCTTATTAAAAAAAAAAGAAGAAAAAATTGATGCTTTTGATAGGTTCAAAAATAATGAAATCCTTAACAATTTAAAATTTTAATAAAAGAATCAACAAATGTTTGAAAATGAAAATTAAATCTATAATGAACAATTATTTTAATAAAATTAATATGATAATAATAATAATAATAAAAAAAGTCTATTTAATAATTTTATAAAAGATATTAATAATAATTAAAAAAGTTTACCTATTTTTGATGAAGAGAATATAAATGAGGATTTTCTATACAAAAAATATGGAAATTTGAAAAAAAATAATGAATACTTAAATAATTTACCTTAATCTTAATAATATAATTTTTAGATATATCAATAATATCCAATATAATAAAATTAAATATAAACATAATAATAATTATTAAACTAATAATAATAATAAAAATCATTAATATTATAAAATATTTAATAATAATAAATAAATCCCAATTAAAATAAAATAAACAGCTTCTAAAATATAATCAGTAAATCAAATATATAATAAGAAATTATGAATAAGAAAAAAAACCGAATTAAAAGAAAGCAAATTTAAACGAATTCTCTTAATAATGTTTATACGAAGAAAACGAACTAATTAAAATATTCAATTAAAGAAACATAATAAAGGAGAAAATAGAAATCATTAAAATCGATAATAATGAAGATGAAAATATAGAATTTCGTGATTATTTTTCCTTCGAATTCGCCTTATAAAAAAAACATTAGAAAAACTTTGAGGAATTGTACTAAAAAATAGCCTAAAAAAAACTCTAAAATAAATAAAATGCACTCATATATTATCCATAAATAACTGCTTTTTGCCAAAACTATAAAATACCAATTAAAAAGGAAATTTTAAATTAAATACTTGCATAAATAAATCCCTCTAAAAATACAAATAACTAAAATAATTAATAATATTTAACTTTTTAAGAATTCACTATACTAATTTTATAAATTTCCTATTAAATTTTTAAAAATCTTAGAGCATAACCATTCATGTATTTATTTTTTATTTATATTCTAAAAATAAAAAAAAAGTACTTATATAGATAATTTCTTTCATTATATAGCATCTAAAGATAAAAAATATTCCCAATAAACACTCGAAATATATCGTTTTAATAATGCATTAAAAGAAAACCCAACAAAAGAAATTCCGTAAGACTTTAAAACACAATAAGTTGAAGATTTTTGCATAAAACCTATATTTGATTCATCTAATATATATTTTTTAGCTCCTAAATTTTCTATTTCATATTAAATAATAAGTGATATATTTCTCTAACTTTTTGATTTTTCAATAATGGAAGGATTTCCTACAATACGGTAGATACCTCAAATAAAAAATTAATAAAAAATCCAAACTTTCCATAGGAAAAAAAAAAGTGTACATAATTTATCAATAATAGAAAACAAAATTGAAAAAAACAAAAAACTCCAAAATGAATCCGAAAAAAAAAAAGCAGAAATTTCGCAAAGAAAATTTCTATAGAGGTAAAAAGAGCTTTCTGACGAACTTCAAAAAGCACAACTTAAAAAAAACTAATAAAAACAAGAAAAAACGGAACTTCTAATGCAATAAAAAATCGAAAAAGATCTTTTGGAGTAATCCAAAAGGCATAAAATGCTCGAAAAAAGTCAAAAAATCAAAGAAAATATCGAGAAATATAAATAAAGGAAATAAGAAGAAAGCCAAAAAGCTCAAATCCTGAAAATCGAGTCATAAAAAAGTCTCGAAAAATAAAAAAAAGTATAAATAAATGATTTTTTATAAAAACAAAAAAATCTTCTTGAAAAAAAATTTCAAAATGAAAAAGAAAAAAAAATTGAAAATAATTAAAAAATTCAGTAATAAATCTAAAAAGATAAAGAATTTTAAAAAAAACACAAAAAAAAAAACCAAAAAACAACTGAAGAAAAAATAGCCTTAAAAAATAGAGAAAATATATACAAAAATGGTTTAAAAAATCTCTAAAATAATCCACAAATTTAGGCTTTTTTTGAAAAAAATAAAAAATAACTAAATACAATTTTCCATTCTTATTAAAAATATGACTTTTTAGACCAAAACAAACTCACTTTTAGGGGATTATCCCTTTTTGCTAATCATTTTGGGATTATAAATAATATTATGAAAATGGAAGAATTATAAAATATTTACAAATAAGAAATCAAAAAAAGTTAAATTGGAGAAAAAACTATTTCTTATGAATAATTTGAACTTATTTTTTTATAAATAGCTATAAAGGGTTAATAGATATTCGATAAGGTATATAAATAAAGCTTTCTGGAATAAAACAATGTATAATAAGTAGCTGAAAGTGAAAAAATTTAATAAGATATAGCCAAAGAAGAGGCATGTAAATAAGATAGTTTAGTAAATTTGGACTAAGAAGGTGGGTTTTACTCTTCTTTTGACCTTCGAAATGTTTAAAACACAAGTTAAATAACTTTAGAAGGCTTATATCAATATTTGAATATACCAATCGAAAAAAATTAGTTATTAAATAAAATAAAAATACTTCAAGAATAAAAAAATAAGAAAAATTCAAAATAAAAAAATTCGTAAATGAAAAATAATAATAATACTAGTTATATACATTAATGTGCCTTAAAATAATAAAGGTATATTTAGTAATAATCCATCTTAAAATAAATATATGGGAAGAAAATAATACTAACCTTATTTAGAATAATCAAAAAAAAATTGAAAAATAAAAATGATTTTATTTGTATAATTTAGATTTAAATATATATATATAATATATATATTATATAGTATATATATATATTTATATACATATATATATTATTAATTAATATTAGTATTTTATAAATAAAATCAAAAAAATTTAATTTTTATATTATTTTTATAAATATTTTAATTTTATTTTGTTTTTTTGTTCAATTTTTTTTTATTTAATTTATTCCAATTGATATTTATCTTATAATATTATCTCTATATTTTTAAAGTGCTATTCTAATGTCTTAAGGCTTTTTTTTTACTATATCTATTTATTTTTAATAAATTAAAAAAAACTTATTCTTTTAGATAATAATAATAATAAATTAACTTATTAATAATTTAGAAAGTTCAAGTAATTCAGTATCATTTATATCATTATACCATGATTTAATAAAAATTGCATTTTCAGGCTATAATTAAAAGTTGTATTAATTATTATCTATTATTATTGTTTTTGATAAATCTCTACCTATGCATGTTAAATCCTTTAAATATTTTTCATATTTTTATTTTTGTTCTATTTACCTTAATATGATATTGATTTTGTGCTTTGCAATGTTTTCTATATAATTTATGAGAAATTAACTCTTTTTTATCAAAAGAAGGTATAATTGAATCTGCATACTTTTTTTTGTTTTTTTATAAGTTTTTTTTTTTGAATAAAAAAATATATACAAATTTTAATCCAGCAGTAAAAATAACAATTTCGTAAAAATTATATACTTCTTCTAAAAATTAGTTTAATCCTGGTCTTTAATTAAATTTTTTTATTCTTAATTCTATTTTTTATTTTATTATACATAAATTTAAAATATTTCTTTTTATAACATAATGTCCCAGAGTTTCGTCCAAATCTAAAACTAGAGTATAAGGTTTTTCATTTAATTATTTTTCTGTTCTTATTGGTAAATAAGGAGGATAAACTTGCTCTGTTTCTTCTAGTGGAATTTAAATATTTTCCATATCAAAAGCATAAGAAGAATAGGCTACATCATGCATTTCTTAGGCGGCATAAACATTCTTTATCACAGATTCCATTTGAGCACTTAACTTTTATGTCTTTAAATGATTAATATATAATTTAATTTTAATAAAATAAAAGTATTTACTGTAAGATGTATAGCGTCATTTATCTTTTATTAAATATTAAGTTCTTGTTTATTTATTTTTATTTAAATTACAAATTTTTAAAAATAATACTTTATATATTTTTGCGCTCTTTAATTAGAAAATTAACAACTGAAAAAATTGTTTTAAATTAGCAAAGAGGCGAATTTTTATTTGTAATTAAACTCATATTAATATTTCTATTTTTATAAAAAAATATTAAATTTATTTTATTATTACTTTATTATTTGATTTATGAAATTTTCTGATATTTAATTGTTTCTTTTTATTTCCATTAATAAATCGTTATTTGAATTTCTTATTAATTTTTCTTTTATCAGTTTTTATAGATTTACTTAATATATCTTTTTTTAATAAATAAAATAAATTTAGTAATTTTTTTGTTACATTTTCTTATGTTTAGTTTGGTATTTTACCAAGTATTTAACTTATTAGTATGAAATAATTCTATTAAGTCAATTATAAAAGATTAATTATTTAAGGGATTAAAGTTTAAAATAAACTCATTTAAATCAAAAATTGGTACTCATGCAATTTGTAAGAAATACATTAGAATAAAGATAATGAGCAAGACTTTGTTAAGAAATTTTAAATTATAGTATAATAATAATAATTTATTTATATTTCTTACATTCAATATAACACAAAAATCAATGTTTTGTTTCCATTCTTTATTTTAAAATAAAGTCTATTTTAAAAGTTTATTTTGTTTAAAAAAAAATATTTATTTTTGTTACGTTTAATCTTTCTAAATTTAGCTAAAAAAAAATATCCCAATATTATTAGAAATCAGGATAATTAATATATTAATCTGATTAATCTGAATTAGTTGCAAACTTTATTTTTTTTTATTTAAATTAGTTATTTTTATTTACATATAATATATGTTATAGTATATATTCTAATTAAGTTAATTTTTCTAAATCAATCTTTTTTTAATTTAATTATAAAATAATTTTTTTTAATTTTACAAAAAATGACTAAAATTGCGTTTAATTTTAAGATTATTCATTATTTATGTTTAAATCCTATTTATTTTATATTAAAAAAGTAATTGAATATATTTGACTATTATTTTAAAGAAATTAACATTTTCATAATAACCCTTTTAACTAAAATTTTTATATTTAGTAGATTTGTTATGTGAATGACTTAATTACATATCAATTATTGACATATTATTATTTTCTTCATTTTCAATTATTTATTAAAGATTTCTTTTTGCAATTAAAAAAGGAGTTTTTAACTAATCTCTTTCTCTTTAAAGCTATTTAATTAAAGGGAGATTATCGTCATATTTTTTTTTGAAATACTCTATATATGTTTTTATATATTTAATATTTTTTTTATTTAGAAATACATGTAAATCTATTTTATGAATCTTAACTATTTTTTTAAAATTAATTTATAAATTAAGGTAATTAAACTGAACTACTTTAATAACTTTTTTAACTGTTTCTGCTCATTTTGTAATTTTATTTTTAGTAATAAAAAAAAAGTTTTTTTTAATACTATTATAGTTAAGTATTTAAATTAAATATGATTATTTTTAATAAGTAAAATATAAATAATTTTTTTTTAAATTTTATACAAATATATAAATAAATAAAAATTATTAATTTTTATTTTTTAATTAAAAATATTAAATTAATATTTAAAACATACTATATAATTAATTTAAATTAAATATGTAAAATCATATATAAATTCTATTTAAATAGTAAACTTATTTAGAAAATTATTTAAAAATTTATATTTTTGTTAATATTCTAAAAATTTTAGTATTATTTCATTTTTGATATTTTTTTGTATTTAAATTAAATGTTGATATTTTTAAATTAAAAAAATAGAAAGTAAAAATAAAATTAATATAATTCTATAAATTAAAAATAAAATTATTTATGATTAAATTCATATGAGATGATTTTTTAGTTAACATAAAATATTATTATTAATTTGTTTTGCTTAATTCGATAATTTATTTTAATAAAAGTACTCATTCATTATATTTATTCGAAATGTATTCTTCATTTTATCAATAATAAAAATATGATTTAATTTATAATTTAGAAGTTAGTAAAATAAAGAATAGTAAGAAAATTCAAATTAATTTAAATAGAAGGTACATAAAATAAGCTACTAAATGAATAAAAATATTAAATACTAATAAAATAGTAATTTTAAAGAACTACTTATTTTTATCTGTTATTTTTAAAAATATAAATTAAAAAACAAATCTATATTAATAAAAATAAAATAAATGAAAAAATAAATAAAAATTAAAAATAAAAAATTAAAAAAATATATTAAATATATAAATTAATTTTTTAATATATAATTCTTTATACAATTAAAGAATAATTATACTTATAAAAACATAAAAAAAAAAAACTAAAATAAAATCATTTTTAATAGAGTAAATAATATATATTCAAATAATTTTTGATGAATAATATAAATTCTATTATTTCCTAAGAGAAATATAATAAATATAAAATAAACAATATTTTTTTAACCATAATTTCTTTAACTTACTTAATTTATAATGTTTTAATAATTTATTTAAATGAGACATAGAAATTAAATTTTATTTTAAAAATTTGCTTTTGCATATTTTTGATTATAGTAATAAACCTCTAAAACTTTTTTAAATGTGTATAAATATTTTTATGTAAATCTTTATTATTTTAGATGATATCTTAGTTTTTTTCGATAATATTTTTTATAATAATTTTAAATTTGGATATATAATTATCAGAAGAAGAAATAAATAAATTATAAAAACAAAGTATAGTATATTAATAGATGTAAATAGCAATTTTTATCTTAATTTTAACTATAAAAAATATTGGATTATAAATAATAATTATATGCATACATTAAATCTACTTTATTTATTATAGATAATAAATTTTTAAATAAGAAATAATAAAATAGATTTTCTTTTTCTTTTTTATTTTGATAACTTATTCATTTAAATTTTTATAATAAAAACAAAGATAAAAAAAAAAAAATTATAAACTAAATTTAGATTAAGTTTTAGCAAAAGTTTAAACTAAAATGATATTCCTTAAATACATAATATATAAAATGTAAATTTACCTATAAATATTTCCCAAATATATTAATTTAATAATTCTTAATTTAATATTTCGAGTAGATGCTTTAGTGATAGAAATCACGTTTTTAGTTAAGGAAATTAAACTTTTTAATTTTAAAGGAGAAAAAAAAGATTCACTTCTTAATTTTAGAAGCAAAATATGACAAATAGAGCTAATTTTGCTGGTACAAATACTTAAAGAGAGATTATATAGAAAAATCAATTATGTCAATTTTAATAAATATAATAAAATACTTAATAAAATTTTAATAATGAAACATTTATATAGGTTGGAATTCAAAAATAATAAAATACATCTAAATAGAAACCTTTATAAAAGGAAGTTCATTTAATGAATTTATCTAAAAATTATGATAAAATAAAAATTAATAAATAACTTGAAGAAGCGAAAATAACAAAAGAAAATGTTGTTTAAGATAATCTTTAAAAACCATAAAATTAAGAAAGTGCCACTTTAATATAATCTAATAAATTATTTTGTTATGATTTAAACAAAATATATTAAATTTATTTTAATTTTCTGCCTGAAGGGTAATAAAAAAATAATAAAGTTTATATAAAAAAAATATAATTAAATAAATAGTGTTATGATAATTGATTGCGAATTAAATTTATTATATAATAATAATTCAGTTGAATTAATATTTGGAACTAATTTCTAAGAAGAGATAAAAAGCTAATTTTTAGGCTTATAAAAAATCAAAGTAAAAGAAGAAATAGATTAAAACAGACCATAAAGAAAGAATTAAAAATCAAGTTTAGAATCTTTTATGACTACAAATCCTTTTAATTTTTAATATGAAAGTAAATTAGTGGAATCTTAAAATTTATAAGAAGATTATTATTGTTAAAATAAATTTAAAAATGTTAAAAAAGTATTTTTTAGTAATTTACATAAGACTTCTTAGAATTCGATAATTTTAAATAACGAATTATTAACTGAATATTAAGAAAATGTAATTAATATTAACCAAATAGAAGCTTAAGAAATTACTTTAAAACTTGAAATTTAAAATATAATTACTAATTTGAATAAAAAAATAGTTTCCTTAAATAATGAATATGAGAGTACTCAAATTTTAAATGAAAATATAATTTTTTATACGAAGATTGAATAAAAGAAATTTACTTTAGAAGATAATAATTAATTTAATAAAACTAGATAATTTTAAGTATCTTTATTTCCTTAAATTATTCAAAAAAATATTTACATATTTATTATGTTGAGAGATATTACTCATAGATTTTACATAAATTAATTAAAAATAGGAAACCATAATAAATAAAATACCGTTTCTTATTTATCTCATGAAATAAGAAACCCTTTAAGTTGCATTATAAATATTTTGGAGTCAACTTGTTTAGATTTAAATATTAAAACATAAGTGAAGACTTTTACAAACAAGTAATTGGAAGAAATAAATAGTAATTTAAAGATGTGTATTTTTAATTCAAAATATATATTAAATTTATCGAATGATTTTTTAGATATGGCAAGGTTAAATACCGATTAATTTAAAATAAATATTAAGCAATTCAACCTAGTAGAATTAATGAAAGAAGTTCAGAAACTTTTCCTTTTATAAGCCTAGAAATAACAAACTTAAATTGTTGTAGAAAACGAAGCTATTAACGATAACTAAAATATGATTTAGTCAGATTTCGAAAGGGTTAAATAAGTACTTATTAATTTAGTTTCTAATGCTTTAAAGTTTACTATTAATGGTTTTGTTTATATTTCAGCCAATTATGTGTCTGTCAATCAAATTAAAATTAAAATAAAGGATGCCGGAATTGGTATTGAGTAAGATAAAATCGAATAATTATTTAAAGCTTTTGGAAAAATAGAAAATGATTAAATGAATTAGAATGGAGTTGGGTTGGGCCTTTTAATTTCGAATCTTATTACTTATAAATTAAATAATTTAAACAAAGGCATTTAGGTTATTAGTGAATAAGGGAAAGGATCTACTTTTTCATTTTTTATTACTGATAATAGTAATAATGATTTTTAAGAAATGTAAAGTGATGCGTGTGAAAATAGCGAAATTTAAGAAAATAAATTTGTTTAATAGGTTTACGTGTTTGACTATTATACAAAACATTAAAATAATTTACTAATGAGAAATTCTTTAATAAAAAACTCTGATAATAATGATTTTTCGACAAAAACTGAATTAAATAATAAATAAATAAAAGTGCTTATTATTGATGATAATATATTTTGTTGTTATGCGCTTTAAAATATTATTTAAAAAATATTTGGTCTTTCTTGTACGTTTTCTTTAAGTGGCGATTAGGCTGTGGATGTTATATAAGATTAATTTTTTAAGTCTAATGAAGTTTTTTAATTTATTTTCTTGGATATTAATATGCCAAGGATTGATGGATTTTAAACTTGTAAATTAATTAGAGAGTTTTATTAGAAAGTGGGTATTTAATGCTTTGTTTTAGCTTGTACTGGGTTTGAATATAAATAAAGTAATTATGATATGAATAATAATTTTGATGATTTTTTAACTAAGCCTGTAATTAAAGAATAACTTATTTATCTTTTCAAAAAATATAATATTAAATCTATTTATTGATACTTTATTTTTTCATAATAATATTTGTATTATTTTGGTGTTTTTTTTATTTTAATAAAAAAAATATAATTAATAATACATAGTAAGATTTTATTTTAAAAAAAAATATATCTCAATTATTAAAAATATATATATATTTAATTTAATGGATTAAAAAAACACAAGTAATTAATAAAATAATGTAAATTACTTAAAGTATACTTCATATGCTAGTGCTTTAGCAGGAATTTCAACAAAATTTATAATACACCCATTAGATACATTAAAAAATAAAATATAAGTTAGAAAAAAAAAAAAAAAAATATCAAGAAAAATGTAAAAATTTAATAGATACAAACATAAAAATCGCATTTAAAAGATTTAAAACGCCATTTATTATTATAAAAAACAAAAGAAACTTTTAAAAATGAGGGAATTCGAGGATTTTATAAAGGAGTAGGAATATCATCAGTTAAAATAAAATAAAAAATAATAATAAAAAACATATAAAGTTAGGTTCTGTACCTGCATTTTCTTTATTTATGACTACATATGAATGGACAAAAAAGAAAATATCTTAAGATAATAATATTTTGAGTAAAAATAAATTCGTAATGCATATGATTTGTGGTTTTAATGCGGAATTAGTAAGCTGTATTTTATGGCTTCCTATTGATGTGATTAAAGAAAGACTTTAAGTTTAATAAAATATTAAACTCTATAATTATAAAAATTCAATAAATGCAGCCTATGTTATCATTTAAAAAGAAGGAATTTTAGGATTATATACTGTAATTTATTTTCTTTTATAAAAATATTATTGTTTATATGTGTAAAGGGATTTGGAGCTACACTAGTTTCTTTCGGGACTTCTATTGCTTTACATTTTGCCTTTTATGAAAAACTTAAAGGTAATTCTTTTTTAAAAAGAAAAATTAATTATTATTTTATATATATAAAAATAGAATTTTTTTGTGAAAATCCTGATAAGATTAGCTTTAGTTAAAGTAGCCTTTTAGCTGGATTAGCGGGTATTATTTCAAGTACTTTAAGTAATCCGTTTAGTATATCTAAATTAAGAATTTAAGTATAATAAATAGAGAGCAAAAATAGCTTCAGGTATAAAAATATATTTCATGGTGTTTATCTTATTCACACTTAAGAGGGATTTTTAGCACATTTTAAAGGTTTAAGTGCAAAAATTCTAACTAATACTCCTTAAAAATCTATTTCAATAAGTATAACAGAATATTTTAGGTAGATATTATTAAATAATTAGTATAAAAATATTTAAAATTGATATTATTTATGTGTAAACATAAAAAATATAAATATATATATATAAAAATATATATATATATATATATATATATATAATATATATTAAACAAATTTTTTTTATAAAATATATATTTTAATTGTCAGTCAATATTCATTTCAATCTAATACTATTCAAGATTTTTTCTATTTTTTTCCATTACTAATAAATATTAATCTTTACTTAAACCTTTATTATTGAAATAACTACCAAACTATTAACAAATAGCATTAACCTTATTAATAGTAGAATCTTTAAACTCCATTTTTAATAGAACTCTATCGATTTCCTAAAACAGTAATTTCTCCATCCTCGTTTTCATCTAAAATATTAAATATCATTCCTGAAAAAACATCCCATTTCTTCTAATCTTAAGAAATATATTCTAAAAATGAATTTTTTTGATTATTTTAAGCCTTATCTAAATACTCTTCCTTTGTAAATTCCAAATTAAAATGCCATATAATCTATAATATCTTCTGTACATTTTTTATTTTAATAATCCATTTTCTTGAATTCGTTTTCAGGTATTTTCGCCTTTAAAGCAATTCTCACATTTTCCATAATTTCTTCAAATTTTTTAAAATCGAATTCTTAAGCATCCTTTCCCCCAGCAATCTTTTTAAATAAATTATTCTAAAATTTCTTTAATTCGACCAAATCCTCATCATCTTCCCAATATGCTAGTTTATCCATGTTATTTTGCCATTCACTTTTGCTTATTTTTCCATCCATATTTTCATCTCTTATATCAAAATAACCTTTTATAAGATTTTCCATATTCTGTCTTCTCTTAATATATAGGATAGTGAATTTTTTCCTTCTTCATTTAACTCATCGACTGCTTTTGCTTAATATTTATCTTGTTCAACCATAAGTATATACCGTATATGATCATTAAATTCTAAAGTTTTTCTTAAGTTTTAAGCTATTATTTTATTCGTTAATAATAATTTCATTTTTTATTCTTCACTATATTTTTAATATATTGGCTTTTACATTACTTTCACCATATATTATTATCAACACTAAAAAAAATAATAATCCTAATGATGAACATATTTTGAATTGCTTTATTCCTGTGCTTTATTTTCTACTTCTTCCCATTTTTATCTTAATTTTAAATTATATATTAAATTAAAAAATTAAAATTTTCTTTTTAAATATTTTATATATATTTTTTCTATATACGATATATATAAAGGCTTTTTTATTTTTTTTAAATATATATAATAATTTTTATAAAGTTATTTAATTTTTTTATAATAAATCTTTTAATTATTATTTTATTTATTTTCTAATTTCATTTTTTTTTTCGATATACGTTTATTAATATTTTTAGTATATAAATCTATAAAACTGCTATTTGATAATTATTAAAAATATATTTATTAAAATTATCTCTTTAAATGTTTAGAATTTTAATATAAAAGAAATTAAAATTATCTTCTTTAGTCATTTTTATGAACAAAATAAAAAGCAAGGATAGTTTTATATATTTTTTAAAAATAATATTTTTTTTTTAACATAATATAAATGAAAAAAAAAATACAAAATTTTCTATTATTTTATAAATAATAATCATATATATTAAAATGCTTAATTCATTTTATTTAAAAAAACTAATGAGATTACTTATGGCAAAATTAAAATTAAGAAGGTAGCTTGATAATATTTTCTTTTTAATGACAACCTTCACATAAATATAAATTAAAGCATTCTTAACATTTTTATACAACACAATCAAACAAATCTTTCTGACAAGGAATATTTGAACATTTTAGCTATAATTTATAAATTAATATTTAAAATTAGAAATTATTTAAAAAAAAAATACTTTTAATTTATATTCTTAATTAGGTAATTCATTTACTATTTACAGTTTATGATCAGGTTTATGCTATTCATTTTATAATTCAGTAGGTTTACACTAGAAGAAACATTCCTAACCTTTTTTATAATATTTTTTAAATTAAAAAATAGATATATAATTTACAAATTCTTATTGAATTATTATTATTATTTTTGATATTTTAAATACTTATATTATTTACAGAATTATTATTAATACTTAACTATTAACAAGTAATACATGTAAAATAAATTCCAATAATAGGAATTTTATTGCAATTAGTGCATTAAATATTATAAAAAATAGGAATATTTTTTAAACTCTAATTATCAAGTTCATCCTCAACATGCTAAACTTATATCCAACCTTTTCTAATTTTGATATTTTAAGAAAAAAGTTCTAATTTTTTGCTTCCAGGCATTAAATAATCAACAATCTCATAAATTTCTTCTGGACATTAAATATTTTTTTATTCTTTTGCAAAAATAACATTATTTGATATTTTTGATTTATATTCTATTCTCTTAGAATTTATTTTTTTCTTTACTCCTACCATGCAAATTTATTATGAATTCAATAAATATTTATCCATTTTATTTTCAATACACATAGTACCTGATTCCTATATTTTAAATAATTAACTAATTATATACAAATATAAATATCTTTTTTTTACTTAATTTAATTTCACCCACACTATTTAATCAATTACTTCATATCCCCATTTACCCATAATTTCATAAGCAGTAGCTATTGGTAGTTCTTTTATCCAGAAAAATAAAAAGCCTTTATCTGATAAAAGTTCTACTTTTAAATCTACTATTTCGTTAACATTTAATACATCATTTATATTAGGATTTAGTAAAATAGCTTTTTTATATTTATTGATAAAAAATATATTAAATTTTTACTATAATAATTTACAGTCAAAATAGTCTATTTTATCTATAATATAACTAAAGTCAAAATATCTTATATCGCACTATATTAAATTTTATTTTTATTTTGTTTCTTCGTTTCTTTAATTATTTTTCTATTAATCCTTTTTTTATTCAAAATTCTTATTTAAATCATTTAAACTTATTAAATACGGATTGTTTTGTTATTAATTATTATTTTATTTATTATTATTTCTTGATTATCTAACTTATTTTAATTAGGGATTTTTTTTTTTATTAAATCTTAACAATTTCTTTGTATTTTTAATTTTAATAAAATTAATAATATTTAAAATTTTATAACTTTTTTAGAATTTTATCTTTTTTTTTTATTTTCTTTTCTTTAGTTCCTATTTAATCATCTTTTATTTAAAAATAAAATATTCAATTAAGCAAAGAAAAGATAAAAAAATAAAATTAGTAAAGTGATACCAAGTAAAATATAATAAAATTAAATTTTAGTTAAAATAAAATGGTTTAATTTAAAAAAATATTTATTATAAATAAATATTATATTTATATTTTTGTTAATTTTTACCAATGTCATATTTAATAAATTGTTTTCTTTTCCTTTTTCCTTAAAGTATATTTTATTGATTGTGATAATTTTTAACCCTTTTGTATTCTATTTTTTTATTTTATTCTTCTGAATTATTTTGATTGGAATAATCATCTTCATCTGATTCATCTGAATTCTAAATTTATCGAGTTAAATATTTCTAGATAAAAATATATATAATGTAAATTAATAAAAAAATAAATGAATATCTTTGCATACCTTTTTACTCATATTTGTACAAGAATCAACTTAACTTTATTTAAAAATTTAAAAACAATAAATATATATTTATATTATTATAATTATATTAAAAATCAAATTTTTTATTATTATTTATATATATTAATATAAAAAATATTATAAATCATATGTTTTTTTATATATTATTAATATAAAACAATAAAATTTATTTTAAAAAAAATATACAAATATAAAAGTGTTTGGCAAAAAATTTAAAAATTCCTTAAATGTATTATAATAAAAATTATTATTATTATAAAAATTATATAAATAGATAAGTTTTTTAAATTATAAAAATTAAAATATTTTCTAAAAATATAATTTATTAAAAATTAAATTTATAATATAAAAAAAAATTTATAAAAAAAGTAATTATATAAATAATATATTCATTGATAAAATAAAATAATATTATTGTAATTTAAAAAAAAAATGTATGTCTTAAAAAATGTATATATATCTAAAAAATAAATATAAAAAATTAAGAAACAAATAAATTTAAAATATAAATCAATAAAATAAACAGTTCCATTCTAAAAAGATCTATAAATAATAATAAATTTATAACTAATAAATAAATAAACAAATTTAAATTATAAATTATAATACCGAATATTTTAATATTTATAGAATGGAAAAATCTATAATAAATATAATATATCAGAATAAAATAATAAATTATAAAAAACTCGTTAATTATTTTTTAAAAAAATATATAATGTAAAATATTACACGCAAAAAACTATAATATATTAATTAGAAGAAAAAATATATTAAGTTTATAATATTTTATAAAATACCTTAAATAATTATATATATTTATATGTATAAAATAAAAAATATATAATAAAATATAAGTAAAAATATAGATAAATAAATTTAAAAATAAAAAAGATTTTATTTTTGAAATCTATTATAAAAGCATAAAAAAATATTAATATTTAGTTAAAAATTATATAATAATTAAAAAAAAGAATAATTTATAATTAATAATTAAAAAATAAAAATAAAAATTATTTAGAGAAATAATAATTTAAAGAAATAAATGTTGGAAAAAATAACTATTGCTAGTATAAACTTAAATAGAATATTATTAAGTAAATAATAAAATTTATTATATTAAATATATATATATAAATTTATATATATAAATAAAATATTATTTATTTATTTATTTC
>NW_004086064.1:0-7500 GCF_000220395.1 Ichthyophthirius multifiliis
CTTTTAATAAAAAAATTATAAATTAAATGATAAATATATAAGTATATAAATATATAAATATATAAATATAAAAATATATATAAATATATATATTTATTTAGATATATATTTATTTTTAATTATATCTATATTTATTTATATATAATTAAATTTATTTATTATATTCTTTTTATTTTTAAAGTTTTTTTTTTTTTGATTATAATAATTTATATAAAATCTTTAGACTTTAAAATATATAAATTTTTTATAATTTTTTTTTTTTCATATTATATAAATATTTCTTTTTTACTCTTCATCAAATATTTATTACTATACATCTTTTATTATAAAACATATTTTATTTAAATGACAAAATATTTTTAATTCTAAATAATGAATAAAATTTATATATATTTAAATTATATAATATTTAAAGAAATATCATTTAAAATATAAAATATTATAAATTTTTTTGCTAGAACTATAGATATTAATAGTATTAATAATATAAAAGGATTAAGAATATAAAAATTCATTATAAATTTAAAATAATATGAAATATTATTAATGTTAAACAATATCAATACTTTTAAAAAAAATATATTTAATATAAATGTATCTATTATTTATGTGGTTAATGCAATCCTTATTAAATTTTTATACTTAAACCCATTTATTTAAAATAATATTTGATGCTAAAATGATTTACATATTTAATTATTAATGCAAGATTACAATATATATTTATTTTTTATATTGTAAATATAATATTTATTTTTATATCTATTATAATTAAATAGATTTTGTTAATAATCTCTTTAGAAATTAAATTTTTAAGATTTATATTAAGAAAGTTAATTTTATGAATATATAGATGAGAAAGTTTAATCAAGTTTATTTTTTATTTTCGTCAAAAAATATCAAATATGTCAATAAAATTTTCTTAATGACAAAATGATGTTTAAATAAATTCTTTAATCAAAGTATAATTAATTATTATAAAATACAAAATTAATTTTATTCGCCTTATTTTATCCATATGTAGAAAATAAATTTATTTTTAATATAAAGTATTAAAAAAATGCAAATAAAAATTAATTTAGAATTTTAAAACATAATAAAATAATAGTAATTTAATATATTTATTAATCAAAGCAAAATATACATCTTATTGAATAATACAAGTTGTTCCTATTTTAAATACCTAAAAATAATGAGCATTAGAACTTCGAATATTTAATAACTATAAATTCGAATATCAGCTTAGTGAATTAGCGAAAGTCAATATATAGTTGACTTTTATAAAATTTAAACTTCTAATACTTCAACTTCTACAAAAATCACTTAGCAATAAAAAAATCTAAATAATAATTATATATAAACTAATGAAAGTAAAAGAATTAAATAAAAAAAGTAAAACTTAATTAATTAAAAATAACACATATTAATAAATAAGAAAGGAAAAAAAGCTTTTATATAAAATAAAATGTTTTTTCTTAATTAATGTTTACATTAAAATGAAATTTTATAGCTCATTAAGTATATTTATATGATATAAGTAAACTAATATAATCATATATTGTTTCTATATTAAATAATTAGCAAAATAATTATTTAAATTATATATATTCTATTTAAAATAGTAATTAACATAATTATTGAATTATAATGGAATTATAAAGGAAAATGTTTCTTATTATGAGGTAAATAAATAAAATAAAATAAAATAAGAATATTTTTATATATTATATGAGATTGATAAATTTAAATTTTTTATAAGTCTTTAATAATCATAAAAATTATAAAAAAAATTATATATACAGATTTATAGTATTAATACTTAAATAAAAGATTAGATTAAAAAGTATGTATATCAAAAATTAATAATTTTATTTTATTTAATTTATATCAAAAAATATATTATTTAGATTAATTTCAGTTTATTAATTTTTAAAATTATTTTTCATTTAATGTGAATAAAAATATTTATAAGTTTATTTATATATTTTAAATTTTTTGTTAAAATCTGTTATTCAGGATTAATATAAAATAAAATTAATTAAATACAAATATAATTGATATAAATAAATATCTATAAATATATTTATTATATTATATAAAATAAATTTTTTATAATTTTTATATAATTTATAAAAATATATTTTAGTAATGTTAATAAATAATATTTTTTTTTAAAGAAATGAAAATAATAAAAATATTTGAAATATTATATATTATATAAATAATAATAAACTAAATTTAATTTTGTTTATTTTAATAATATATAAATAATTAAAAAAAATTGTATTATTTTATATTTATAATAATATAAAAATGTTAAGAATTATTTAAAAATAAATAAGTTTATTCTTTTTAAAAAAGTATTATTTTAACAATTATAATTAAGCGTATTTAGCTTTTGAAATTTTTAAGAATTTTTAATTCGAACTATAATACATAAAAAATTTAGAAAAATAAATAATAGAGTAAAAGATATGCATATAAAATCTAAACTATTAATAAATAATAAAATATTTAGAACAATCTTCTCCTCCAAAAGATAAAAAATCATATATGTATTTCGTATAAATACTAAATCAAAATAATGTATAGGATAAAAACATATAAGATTTTTTAATATAATTCCTAAAAGATAAATCTTTTTACAAAGAAATTTCCGCAGTATAAGATTCCCGAATAATATTTGAGTATTTTATTATTAATAATAAAAAAAGGCCTTATTTTGAAGAACTTATGCCATATTTAATATATATATGTCCGAGAGTAACTGATAAGTTTTTAAAGATTTTATTCGAGAAATATTACAATGAAAAAAAGGGAAGCTTTTAATTATATTAAGCGATATAATAAAGAATTACTGATATACTGGAAATTAATTAATATAATATAGGATTTGCATTACTAATAAACTTTTATTTGAAGAAATTTCTAGCAATAAATATAATTTAGGAATAATTTTAAAATCTATTAATAAAGTAAATAAAAAAGAACCTTGAAAAATAAATAAATATAATCTATTTTAATAAAATATTTTAGGCTTAACTTAATGATATTTTATTATTTTTTTCTTACAAATTCAAAGAAACTTAGCATTTGCATAATTAACTAATATAATTAATTTTATAAAATATGGATATGAAATAAATCTAATTGCTACAGGAATTACAAATATTTAGTTTTGTCCAAAAAATATAAATGGGTTAATGCTAAATATAGTGCATTAAAAATTTATTAGTTTCAGAAAAAATAAAATAAGATTCTACTATCTAAAGTTAAATATAAGCAATTATTTAAAGTTTATACGATAATATTAGTATTTCCTTTAATCATTAGATTAATATATATAATATTGATATAACTTTTTAAATTAATGATAAAACTTTTTTTATACTAATTTATGACTAATAATAATTATGGTAGAATAGAAAAAATGGTAATACTTAAATTAAATATAATACTTTAAAATCAATTAATAATATTATTATTGAAATTGTAGAAAATGATTGGAATTTATAAACAGAAAAAAAAAAAAAAAAGATTTTATAAAAATATATTTTATAATATTTAGAATGAAAAATAATGATTTCATGTATTTAAATTACTAATATAATTAATTTATTTTAATAAATAATTTAAAAAATACAAAATTAATTTAATTGAAAAAATTAAAAAATATGAATAAATATATTAATACATAAATTTATATTTTTAATTTGAATTTTATAGTTTTAGATTTAATTTATTTTAGGATATTATTGATACAAATAGATATTTGTTAATATAAAATTTATAAATAAAATAATAATATATAAATTAATTTTTATAAATTATTAATATATATATTATTTAATATTTAAACAAAATTATATAAAATTAAAAATTAAAAGGAATTTATATTTTAGAAAATTATTAAAACTAAATTATGTTTTAGAATAAATTATGTAAAATATGTATATATGTTTTTTTAAAAAAATATTATTATTATTATATATCTATAAATTAGAAATAATTTATATTTAATTAATTCAAATTTTATAAGAAATATAAATAAAATTAAAAATGGATAATATTTATTATACAATCCAAATATATAATAATTTAATTTATAATTCTTAATTATTAGAAAATGGTTAATAATATTTAGAATAATAAATTTAAAAAAACCCTTATTTTATAATTCATTCTATTTAATTATTAAAAATTTCCAAAATAGAGAATATTCATAAAAAATATGTTGCCCATATAATAAAAAATATCCTTTAAAATATTAATGAAAAAAATCAAATAAACAATGAATTAAAATAGCAAATTAAAGAAGAGTTGCTCTAATTAATAAAAGATTAAATATATGATTTTCAAATTTAATTGATTTTAGTAAAAATAATTTTTTTTGTTATTATTAATGTAAAAAATAAAAATTATTTAATAAAAAGGCAGATTTATACGCTTTTTTAATAAAAAACTATTCATTAAATGAATTAAAATGTAATTTTATAAATTTAATAAAAGAAAATATGAGCGAATCTACATTAGAATTTTATTGTTAAATATATATATAAGTAAATTTGGAAGAAATAGAAATAACCTAGAATATATTTGAGAAATTAAAAACTATAAAAACAAACGATGAACTTAAATAAAATAAAATTTTAATTTTATTTTATTTAGTTTTAAAAGATTTTTGCAAATAAAAAAATCCAAACGAAAATTTATTAAAAGAAATATTAAATTTTGTAATCGAAAATATGTTTGAAAAATCTTTAAAACAAAATATTTATCATTAATTTCTTATTTTGAAAATAATTAATATTTTATTAAAAAATTTTCCTATTTATTCTTAAGAATTTTTAATTGAATAAAATTTTAACTTCTTACTTTCTTAATTTTAGTTTTTTTCATAAATTTATATCTCTTATAATAATTAACAATTCTATTTTGATCAAAAATATGAAGCAGATTTCTATAATTTTATATCATTCGAACTAGAAATCGAATATTTTAATTATTTGCAATTGCTTATATATGAAAGTTTAAATACTCTAGAACTATTGATAGAAGAATAGGATATATGTAATATATCAGGTATCTAAAATTAATTAATTTTGTAAATATTACTTAAGTTTGGAATATTTAACAAAGAAAATGAAATTCTTTTTTATAATTAACCTTATTTGTTTTTAGTAAATCAATTAGAAATATCTCCTATTAGAAAAAAAGTAGTATAAAATATAAAAAAATTAATACAAACAGAAGTAAACATAAAATAATAACTTTTCTAAATAATAATTGAACTTTTTAATTCCTAAAATAATTTCCTTTTTTTGCCTTAAATTTCTGACATTTTTTATAGAAAAGAGTTAGCTTTATTTTTTATAGGAAATACTGATTTTTTATAAGAAAAAAAATAGATTTTGGAAGTATTTTACTAAAAGATTTTTCTGAAAATTATTTTTTTTTAATGAAATTATTATTTTAAGATTTTTAGATTGCTTTTAGTGTTTTTTCGAACTAGACTAATAATTAATTATTACTTTTATTTTCCAAATTCTCCAAAATACAACTAAATTCTCATTTCCAACAAAAATATATGCAATCATTTCTTTAGGAAAAATATTTAAAGCAAACAATTAAGTTTATTTTTACGAAAAATAAAGTTGTGATTTATTATAATTTATTAGATTTGACAAACAATTAACTTATTAATATACATAAAATTTATTCGCTATTTTACTTTAAAGCTTAGTTTTTATTTTTTAAAAAAGCTAATATTTTTGTTTATATGTAGATATTTAAGGAATTAATCTTCTTTTAGAAATATATATTTAAAGTTAAAATTTAATAGAAATTTAAGAATAAATTTACCTTTTGGTTGATTTACTTTCTTAAAATTAAAAATAGTATTTTTTAATTTTTTAAAAATTCGAAAATTATATTAATAATGTTTTTTTTTAGTTTCTAACATTTTAAATAGTAATTTTAATAAAAATATCAGTTAATAAGACCTAAATTAAATACAAGTAAATTTATATAAAATAAATATTTTTTATTGACTTTTTTTAAAATAGAATGCAGCTTAAATATTAAAAATCTTATTTAAAAATAAATCAAATAATTAAATTATTTTTTATGATTCAATTTAAATTATTATGCAATTGCTATACTATAACGAAAATGAAGAACTTTAACAATAATTAACTTTGTGTTTAAGATGTATAATTTATTAATAAAAAAACACTTTTTTTGTGCTTAACTAGCATGTTTAGGATTTGATATTAAAGTTATTTGTTAAATTAAACTAAAAATAAAAAAACTTTTCATTGTATCTTCCTAGCCTAATTCTTGCTTTATTACATTAAAATGTATTCTATTATAATTAAATTTTATAAATACCTTTTTTTAAAAAAAAGTTAATAGTTTAATAAAACTTACTAATTTAACTTATTTTTAACTTTTTATATTAAAAAAATTATGAAGAAATTAATTTAGGGTTTATAATAGTTTTAGTTTATTTTTTTAATAAAATTGGAAAAATTGAAGATAATTAAAAAGAATAAATTATAAATATTATTTATAAAAATAAACAGTATCTATTTATAGAATAAAATAAAATAAAAAATTATATTTGTAAATTTATAATAGATTTTTTTGAATAAAATAATTAACCATTTTAATTCTTCGATATATTAATTTAAATATAATGTTTTGAAATTAACTAAGATAAATATTATTATTAAATAAATAAATAGTATCTATAAAATATTTTATATGATTTTAATTTAATTAATATAGACTCATAACTAAATTTAGAAACTGATGTATTTATTAATTATAATTGTTATTTAATTTATATTTATTTTTCAAAAAGATTTTGTTAGAAAGCTTTATAAAATATTTTAATTTAAAAAATTAAAGTAAATTTGAAAATTTATATAAATAAATAGATAAAAATTAAAAAATAAAAATAAATAAGGTGTAAAAAATAATAAAAAAAATATGAGGTATATGTATTTAATTATTTATAATAAAAAATGTATAATTAAAAAAATAATATATTTTTTAATATATTAATAACAAATGAATTGTAAAATTTAATTTTTTTTTTTTATAAAAAATACTATTAATTAATTATAAAAAATTTAAAAAAATATACATATATATATATATATATATATATATATATATATATATATATAAATAAATAAAATATGTAAAAAAAAATATTAAAAAAATAATATAAATAATATTAAAAATAAAAAAAAATTATAAAAAAAAAAATGGTATAAAAATAAAAATATAATAAAAAAAACTTAATGAGTAGTTAAAAATATAACAACATGAATAAATAAATAAATAAATAAATATATAAATAAATATATATAATATTAATAAATAAATAAATAAATAAATAAATAAATAATTTAATATGTAAATAAATTAACTTTATAAATTTATTTTTTTATATATTATTCTTAAAAAAAATAAAACACTTACATATGTTCT
>NW_004086064.1:12500-165186 GCF_000220395.1 Ichthyophthirius multifiliis
GATGAACAAAAAAACGTCTGCCTTGATATTATTGGATAAGAACATGCAGATTTAATAAAAATATTCAAATTTTTAGTAATTTCTTAGTTCACACCTTAAGTTTAAAATCATTTAAGACATAAATCATTGTCTGTTTATGAAAATAAAGAAAGCTTTCTACAAAACGAAAGTTAATATATGCAGAATTCAAATGAAAATAAAAATTTAAATAATAATAATAATTATATTAATTAATAAAATAATACAATACAAGATGGAAATGTAAATTAATTTAATTTAAATGATTTTGAAATAAAAAATCTAAATAATTAAAATAATAGTAATATAAATTATACTTAAAATAATCAATTTTTTAATAATTAAATATAATAATAATATTAATCTGCAGATAATATATAAAAAGAAGGATTTTTAAATTTTTAAAATTAAAAAAAATAAAATTAAGAAATTTAAGATATATCAAAAGATAATGAGAAAAATAATTATTGTAAATAAAGTTTATGCAATAATTAATATATGCCAAATATATAAGATTATAATTTATTAAATTAATAATAATTTTATTTTAACAAATAAAGTTTAATTGTTTAATAATATTAATAATAATAAATATAATTACATTAAAAAAATTAAACAATGTATTTGTAGAATTAATAATAATAATAATAATAATAATAATAATAATAATAATAATAATAATAATACTAATAATTATTACTTTTATAATAATAAAAATTAATATAAAATTAACAATAAATATAACCCTAATAATAATTACCAGAATAAATATAATAGTTATAATTGAATGCTTAAAATCAATAAATTTAATAAAAGTAATTTTTTAATAATAATAGTAATAAATATAATAATAGTAAAATAATAAATTAAATTTATAAAAATAAAATAATCTTTAATCATCATTATATTAATAATGATTTTTTTTATTTTTATTTTTATTTTTATTTGTAGTTAAAATATTTCATTTATATAGGTTTAAATATTTGCATTTTTTTATATTTAATTAAAAAAAAAATTATAATATTATAAATTAAAAATAAAATATTTTAAATAATGTTTTAATATTTTTTAATTAAATTAAATTTTTAAATATTATTTTTAATTTTATTTATATATATTTCTTATAAAATATTTTTTTATTTAATTATAATAATTTTTTTTTTATATATATATATTAATTATTTTTATTTTATATTTAAATTAAATAAAATAAAAAATAAAAAGATTTAAAGAGGAGAAAAATAATTTAAACAAATACAAAGAAAAAAACAAAATAAAATTAAAACCTTTAAAATAAATATAATTTATTTAGTTTATAATTAAATAAAAAAAAAATATAATATTAATATTTCTAAAAAAAATATAAGAAAAAAATAAAAACACGCATTTTATAACAACAAATCAAATATGAAACTTGCATTAGTATTTTTGTTAGTATTTTCATGTAAAAAATCACATTATTTTAATATATTTTACTTTTTTTTAATCCTAACCATAAAAAAAATTAAAAAAACAATATTATATTATATAAAGACTGTCATACAAAAAAGTTTAATTCTTATATTTTAAATTATAATGAAAACATATAATCTTAATCTCAAGTTATTAATTAATCTTAAGAAGATTATCTTAGTGTATTAAGTCATAATATGGGTTTATTAACTTCTAAACCTACGCAAAAAGTAATCAGCTTTTTAAAAGAAAACGGAAAGCCACATTCTAGTGTCTTAAAGCCATTGGATATGAATTATTTATTCATTATTGAAGGAGATTTAGATGAAAGTTCATAATAATAAATAATGAAATCTCCTCTTTAATCAATCATCGAATTAAATGAAGAAAAAGATAATCTTCTTTTAGACGCTATATTTAACTTAGGTAAAAAATAATATTTTTATTTTATTAAAAAAAAAAAGATAATCCATAATCAATAATCAATTAAACTTAATAATTCGAAAATTAAAGAAAAGAATTTTACATTTATTCTTAATAAGAATAGTCTTTCGAAAAATACTAAGATATTTTCGGTTTAAAATTATTACAAAATCAAGACGTAAAAAAATATATATTTTTTTATTAATATATATAAAATATTTCTTTCAAATTAAATATTAAAAAAGGGAAATTTATATTTAAAAGATGTTTAAATTAACAAAAATTATTTTAAACAAATGAAATTATAAAAATGTGTAAATTAAGTATTAGATTCTTAATATAGTTTTGATGCTTAAAAAAACTTAATATCAAAGAAAAATAGTTTATAATAAATTAAAATAACAGAAAATAACAAAGAATCTGTGAAATAATTCTTAAATGATATTTGTGCTGCAAATATATTATCAAGTTCATTTGTTGCAGGAGATTAGCCTACTTTCTTAACAATTCATATTTCTTCCCTTCCTTTATTAAAACAAAATGTTTCTGAATCAGAATTTGAACTTTCAATGGAAATTTTATCTTTAATTATAAAAAATGTATCGTTTTTTTATATATGTTTTTAATTTTATAAAAAAGGCTACTAAAAATTTTGATAGAAAACTCCTTTCTGAAAATGTATATGGATAAGTTATTTTTATTTAAGAAAATGAAAAATAATTATTAAGTTCTTCACATTTGTTCGAAAGAATTTAATCTAATAGCTAATATAGAATTTTAGCTTAAACTTCATAACTTACAAAATCAGTATTTTATTATAAATTTTCTAATTTTTATTTTAAAATTTTTTATTTTAAGTAATAATATTCATAATCTTATGTTTTGAGAGCTTGGTTTGGATTTTTCTTTACAGCTTTAGTATTTTTTGTTTGCTATGCTATGTTTAGTTTAGATATTTAAAAGGATTCGCTTCTTTATGCTAAGTTTATCGCCAATGATGCAAAATGAATTTTTTTATTATAAATATTAAAATTGTTTTCTATTTTTTTTTATTTAAATTAAAAATAAAATAGAATTATTTATTAAATTTAAATTATGATAAAAATAAATTTAATATAAGAAAAAATTATAAAATTTTAGTATTTGTTATTATATTAATTTCTAATAT
The DNA here is from genome assembly GCF_000220395.1 of Ichthyophthirius multifiliis. Taxonomy (NCBI): domain Eukaryota; phylum Ciliophora; class Oligohymenophorea; order Hymenostomatida; genus Ichthyophthirius; species Ichthyophthirius multifiliis. The sequence continues at coordinate 15,562 of NW_004086064.1, forward strand.
TATATATATATTTTTATATATATTTGATATAAAAAATAATAATAATATAATAATAAAAAATTATTAAGATTTTAAATATAAAATTAAAATGAATATTATTACAAAATAGATTTTAATTTAAAAAAAGATATTATGTTTTAAATTTTTTGATTTATTTCTAAATAAAAAAAAAAAAAAAAAAAAATGAATAATGAATAATGATTAAAAAAAAAAAATATGGAATATGTTAATATATATATATAGAATTAAAAATTAATAATATAAATATTATAAAAAATATTTAATTATTTTTAATATTTAATATTATATATAATTTATTTAGTTTTCTAGAATATTCATTTTACATATTATATAAAAAAAATAAAAAAAAATTAATATAATAAATTAAAAAAAAATTGAAAAAAAAAATCAATTAATTATTATTAGAAATAAAAAATAATTATATATAAAATAAAATATATAAAACTATATGTGTAATTAAATATATATATTTAAAAAAATATAAAAACATATATATTAATATATATATATATATATATATATATATAAATAAATAAATAAATAAATATAAATAATTTAATACTTTTATTAATAAATTAATTAATAAAATATTAAATAAAAATCAAAAAAATAAATAAACAATAAAATATTTAATATGTTAATACATAAAAGTTCTTAGTTATTTAAATCTAAAATCTTGGTTATTATTTAATAACCATATTTTAATTTTTCAAATTTCTTAATGACAGATGAAGAAAAATAGAGAAAAGCTTAAGCAGCTCAAGAAATAATTTAGAAAGAAACATGGCACATGCCTCATCCTATATGGACTGAAAATGAAGTTAAAGATGTTAAAATTACTCATCTATAGCCTAGTACAATTGGAGATTCTTTTGCTAATATATTTATATAATCTTTAAGATTATCATTTGATATTATGAGTGGTTACAAACAAATATTCCCTTGGTAAGATAAAACTAAACCTATTTCAGAGAAAAAATGGTTAAATAGAATGTTGTTTTTAGAAACAGTAGCTGGAGTTCCTGGTTTTGTAGCTGCTATGCATCGTCATTTAACTTCTTTAAGAAACATGTAAAGAGATTATGGATGGATACATACGTTATTAGAAGAGGCAGAAAATGAAAGAATGCATTTGTTGACTTTTATGAAAGTCTAAAAACCTTCTCCTTTATTCAGAATGGGAGTAGTTTTTGCACAATTTGGATACGTCGGTCTATTTAGTATTTTATATATGTTTTTCCCTAAGGTTTGTCATAGAGTAGTCGGATATTTAGAAGAAGAAGCAGTTAAAACTTACACACATTGTATTGAAGTTATTAATTAGGAAGGATCCCCGATTTCGCATTGGAAAACTATGGTCGCACCATAGATTTCCAGAAACTATTGGTATTTATCTGACAATGCATCACTTTTAGATGTAATTTATGCTATTAGAAAAGATGAAGAGCATCATAGGGATGTAAACCACACATTAGCTGATAAATAAATTTTAGATAAAAATTAATTTCCTCCAGGACATTGATAAAAAAGAAAGGGTTTTTATAATTATTATAATTTATTCTTATCTTTTTTATTATTTATATCTTATTTTTATATATATATTTTAAAAACAATAGTTATTGCTTTATTATCATTTATTTTTTTATATTTTATATTTTATTTTATTTTTTTCATTTTTTATTTTTTTTATTTTTTATTTCTTTGCTTTTCTATAAATTTCTTAAAATTCTTACATTATTTTTTCTATTTTAAAGAAAATCAAAATCATAATATTTTTATTTTTTAGATAAAATTAATCATAAAACTGATATAATTAATATAAATTTTATTTTAATATTTATTATTATGAGAAAAAATTTATTATTTTATAAATATTAATTAATTTAATTATTTTATTCATAAAAACCAGAATTATTATTGTAACATGATTTCTATAATTATTTTAATATAAATATAAATTAAAATATTTATTATACAAAAATTTATACCCAAAATGAACAAAAAACAAAATTATTCTTCTAAAAATAAATTATTTTAAGTAAAGAAATATTAACAAAAATTGATAAAAAAAATACAAATTTACTATAATAAATATATAATAATCAAAATCTTTATAATTTTTTACAAGATAATAAACGTATTATAATTTTGTATTTTCAAAAAGACTGACTTGATTGATGAATTAAAGTAAAAAAAGTTAAAGAAGTTAAAGAAATTATCATGAAAGAAACATACTTGGTATTTATCTCATATTATATTAACTGAATATTAAGAAAAAGATATAAAAGTAACCCTATTGTATTAGAAATAAATTCATTAATATATTCGTTTGATATTATGAGTGGTTACAAACAAATATTCCCTTGGTAAGATAAAACTAAACCTATTTCAGAGAAAAAATGGTTAAATAGAATGCTGTTTTTAGAAACAGTAGCTGGAGTTCCTGGTTTTGTAGCTGCTATGCATCGTAATTTAACTTCTTTAAGAAACATGTAAAGAGATTATGGATGGATACATACGTTATTAGAAGAGGCAGAAAATGAAAGAATGCATTTGTTGACTTTTATGAAAGTCTAAAAACCTTCTCCTTTATTCAGAATGGGAGTAGTTTTTGCACAATTTGGATACGTCGGTCTATTTAGTATTTTATATATGTTTTTCCCTAAGGTTTGTCATAGAGTAGTCGGATATTTAGAAGAAGAAGCAGTTAAAACTTACACACATTGTATTGAAGTTTTATCCCCGATTTCGAATTGGAAAACTATAATGGCAACATAAATTTCCAGAAAATACTGGTGTTGGTGTTATTATTATAGAACATCATTTTTTATGTCATTTATACGATTTAAATAAGATGAAAAACATAGAGATTTAAACCTAACATTTGCTAATAAATAATTTTATGAGAAAAACTTATTAGAAATCGGATATTTAAATTTTTTTAATTAAAGTTATAAATTAATAAATAATTTATTATTATAAAATATTCATATATATATTTATTAAATAAGTATAAAATATATTTTTTAAAAAGTTTAATTTTTTTCTCTTTTTTTATATATATATTTATTTATTTTAATTTTTAAAAATTAAATTTATATTGAATATATTTAAGGCTTAGTATTTTTAAAAAAATACTGATTTAGTACTCTTATTTTGTTTGTATAAATAAAAAAGATAAAAAAATAAAAAAAATAAACATAAATATAAATAAAAATGTAAATAATTAAAGATAGAATAATGAAAATTCTGGATAGCGATTCAGATAAAAATATATATAATCAATCACACTTTAACTTTACATTAAAAGGGGGAAAATATATATCCGAAATGTTAATAGCAGAAGCAATTTTAGAAAAAAACAGTAACAAACAAATCATTTATAAAAAAAAAAAAAAAATAGTAAATTATCCTATACCAATAGTATGTAAATGGTACAATAAATATAAAGATGGAAAAATAATATAAATAGAAGGTGTAACTGGTGCCTTTTATTAGCTAAATACAGATGATATAAACACATAGTATAGTTAATTATAAATATATAAATTTATTAAATATTAAATATAAAAGAATTTTAGTAGAAGCAACACCTTAATTAGAAAATGACGAATTTTAAGGTGAATGTTTAAAAATAGAAAGTGAAATAATTGAATTGAATCAAAATATAGAAGAAGAAGTATAGGAATTATTAGAAGCAGGAAGGGTAAAAATATTAACAAAACTGTTAAATATTGAAAAAGAGGAATAACATTAAATACATTTACCCCAAGATTGCATACTAGAATTAGATTAAGAAAAAATAAAATTAAGTATAAATGATAATAATATAGAATTTAACACAGAATGTAATTTAGAAGAATATTAGCCTCAAATAAAAATAATAAAAAAAACAAATAATTTATTTTAATTAGATTTTTAGAAAAATAAATATACGTTATAAGCTGAAAATAATTCAAGAAGGGATGTGATTGCAATTGCTTTAAGAATTTTATGTTTGAAATAAAATAGTAATGACAAAATTCAGGAAAATACGAATATGATATAAAGTTAAGTTTACGAACAATAATTTAAAATAAATAAATTAGTAAAAGAACTTTCCTAAGTTTAATAAGAAAAATAAATTTTAAAAATTCAATTATAAAAATATGAAAGAATAATCGAAAGGCACGAATAAAAAATCGAACTTTTAGAAATGCAAACAAAAGAAATAAAAGAGAAATTCTACGAAGAACATTAAAAAATCGAATAATTAGATAAAGTTCATTAATAATTTTTGAATGAAAAATTTTTTTTTTATAACAAATCGAAAGTTTGAGAAATGAACTTGAAAAAAAAGATGAAGAAATTGAAAATTTAAAAAAATAAAATGAAGAATAAACTAAATAAATTTAATTTAATGAACTAGCCAAATAATAAGAAATAGAAAAGTATTTTAATGAAATTTAATTAATATAAGTTTAAATGTAATGTTGGATTAAAAAAAATTATTAACTTTAAGCATAAATTAATTAAATATAAATTAAAAGTGAAGAATTAATTAATGAAAATGAGAACTTATAAAATTAAATTAACCATATGAATAAAAAATATAATAGCTTATAATAAGAAAAAATCTCTTCTAATAATTAAATTAATATCGATGGAAAATAAACTTTGCATTTAAATACTAGTATATAAAAGTAAAATATTTAAAAAAATGAAAACATAGATATTTCTATTATGGAGATTCTTAAAAATTAACTATAAAATAAAATTCTGGAAATCGATGATCTTAAAAAAAAAATAAGTTCACTAGAAATATAATTTGATAAGTTAGTATTATTATGTTTATTTATTTTATTATTTTTTTAAAAAAGACTTAGTTAGACATATGTAAAAGATTTAAAATAAACAAATGAAAAAAATATATCAACTATAGGAAATTAATAAATGTTTTAAAATATTGTAATTACTTTTTTTTATTTTAATTATTTTACAAAAAAAAAAAAATTAATAATTAAAGGTAAATAATTTAACCGAACTATTAACTGACAAAGAGTTAGCATTATAAAATTAACGAGAAATAAATAAGCAATTATATTAATAATTAAAAAATTTATAAAAATGAAAAAAATTAAAATATATTTATATATATATATATATATTTTATAATTTATTTTTATATAATAATTATTATTTTTTTTTTAAAACAAAAAAACAAAAATCAATCATACTCATATTAATTATAAAATAAAATTAATAACAAAATCATTTTTATCGTTTAATTGTTTAGTTAAATTTTTGAAATATATTATTTTAATTTTAATAATAATAATTATGATTAAAACTATTTATTGAAAATATTATCATTTTTTAAATAAATTAATTACATTAGATTATTCTTATTTTGTTTTAAAATTTCCTTTGAAATTATTACTTATTATAATTTAAGATTAAAACTTAGTTTTTTTTTATATTATTCAAAATATTTAATTAATTAAAATATCTTAAATAATGTATTTTTGTATATTATTAAAATTATTATAATAATTTAAAAATAAATTAATTTATTAATTGAACTACTTCTATCTAAATAATAATTAAACAAAAAATATTAAGATATTAATGTTTCAAATTTTAAAAATAATAAATAGTGACTATTTTTTATGGAAAAAACTAATATTTACTTTTTTAAATAAACAAAAGAAATTATATATTTATAAAAATTCATAAATAAATTTTTAAAAGAAAAAATAAATTAAAATTAGAATTTATATATCAATAATATAACAAATTAAATAAAATAAATAAATATATATATAAATAAATATATAAATATATATATATATATATTATTTTAAAATATAAATAATTATATATATTTTTAAATTAATTATTTAATACTTTTTTCTTATTATTAGTTTTTTTTTTTAAAAAAAAAAATAATTAAATTATTTATTTTTATATTAAAAACATGTTTATATATATATTTGCAATCAAATTTAATTAAATTTTTTATAAATATTTAAAAAATAAAATTGAAAATTGTCAAATAAAAATAATTTTATTTAATTTATTAATAAAATATATTAAGAAAAAAAAAAAAAATTCAATAATAATTTTTTATAAATTAATATAAAATATTAATTTACTTTTATTATATTTATTTTTTAAAAAATATATATATATATAAAAATATTTAAATAAATAAAAATAAAACGAAAAATAGGGTTGCTGCTAATCAGATACAAGAACAACAAAATTTGATAAACAAAATGTAGATTATATGAAAATATCAAATTATTATTGTGATAATCCAACCCAATAAAAAATAGTCAAAATATAATCATATGTTCGAGGAAAATAAGAACGTGAAAACGTTAAAATTTTAAAAAGTTAATAATTAGAACATATTCCTTCCCAAAAAATAGCAATTCCATACAATAAAAATCCATAAACTGATAAAATCTAAGTAGAATAAATTTTAAGTTAAAAGTACAATTGGCCCTTAAGACCTGAATTTAAAGATTTAATAAGGTTACCTCCTTATAAATTTATTTAATCAGAGGCTGTATATAAAGGATAATGGCTTAATGGAAAAAGACATGGAAGAGGAAAGTAATATTGGTCAGATGGTTCTGTTTATTAAGGAGATTGGGAAAATGATAAAGCAAATGGAAACGGACGATTAATCCATGCAGACGGAGATTATTATTAAGGATAATGGGTTAATGATAGAGCTTAAGGAAAAGGTAGATTTTAATTAAATAATTTATTCAATTATAATTTTTTTAAATTTTAGGTATATTTGTACATATAGATGGATAAATATATGAAGGAGATTGGGTAGAAGATAAATAACACGGGTTTGGAAAAGAATAATAATAATATTTTACATATGAAGGGTATTTTTATAATGGATTAAAACATGGCAAAGGAAAGCTTGTTTGGAAAAATGAAGAAGGATCTTATTACGAAGGAGATTTCGAAAATGGAATGATTTAAGGTTTTGGTACTCATTATTTTAAAGATGGAAAAAAATATTTAGGTAATTGGTAAAATAATAAAATGAATGGATATGGAGAACTTTATTATCATAATAAAAAAGTTTATAAAGGTTATTTTTTTTTTATTAAATAATAAAAAAATAAAAAAAGGCAATTTTGTAGATGATTAAAAATGCGGTTAAGGTGAAATGATTTATCCTGATGGAAAAAAATATGTTGGAGAATGGAAAAATAATAAATAAAATGGTGAAGGAACTGTTGTTGCCCATGATGGTAGAATTGGAAAAGGTTACTGGGTAAATGGAAAAAGAATGTAAAATTCGTCGAGAATTGACAAGGATAAAAATGAAGATTAATAATATGATAACGATATATATTGAAAAAAATAAAAATTATTATAAAGATAAATAATTATATACTAAAAATATATTTTATATTTTTTTTAAAAAAAGTTAGTAATTTTATTAATATTTTTTTTAACTTATAAAAAATAAATGTTTAACCTCGATAACATATTTTTTAAATTATTTAAACTTTTTTCTCCAGACTCACTGGCTTTTGGATAAGAAAACAATAAAACTTTTACAATCGAAGAGTTCTAACATAGTTAATAATTAAAAGAAAATATACAGGAAGGTGATATAGTATTAACAAAAACATAAAGTAGTATCTATGGACTTTTCAGAAAAGCAATAGATATAGAATATGATCATGCATCAGTATTTTTAAATAAAGAATAAGTATTACATATATCTCCTCCAAAAATAAGAATTATTAATTCAAATATTTTTTTAATGGAAAAATTTGAACCATTGATTTTTAGAGTTAATATGAATTAAAATGAAAGAAATATGTTTGTTGAGAAATTAAAAAAATTAGTAAATTAAAGCTATGATTATAAATCTTTACTTAGATTTTTAGGTTTAAAAGCTATTAGAAATATTTTCAAACTTAAACTTAATTACGGAACTAATTTTCATAATTTAGTATAACCGTATTATTTTATATAAAGTTTTTTATAATTTAAATTATTAATTATAAAATATAAAAAAGGAAAAATATGTAAAGAAGAATTTGTACAGATTTAATCATTTTTACTTTAGCTTCTTGTAGTAAAGACTTTATGATTGCACTTTAAAAAAATATAATGAAATTAAATTTTGCACAATTAAATGTTTTTAGTACTGATGATTTTAGATATCTTATTAATAATGAGAAAGGATTATTTGAAATTATATACCCAAATAAATAATAAATATAAGTAAAATATATATTTAACAATAATAAAAATATTATATATTATTTTAAAAGGATAAAAAGAAAAAATTGAGACAAATAATTAAAAAATACCTTAAATAGAATATGAAGATATACAAATAAATGAAAATCATTTATTTAAAAAAGGTTATAACAATTATGAAAAGGTATTTAATATGCTTTAATGGTTAGTAAATATAGCTGATGTTAATAAGCTTTTTAATTCAAACAATTTAAAAAAAATAAAATATTAATTAATGAATGAATAATATATATAATTAATAAGATTATTATATCTTATATATTAAGTAAAAAAATTATTACACAAAAAGAAAAAATATAAGAAAATAAACTTATTCTTTTAAAAATGTTTGTAGAAATTAATTTAATTATTTATAAAAATAAATATCTTTTAATAAAATACATAAATTAAAGCAGCAGATTATGAAAAAGAAAATATTATATTAATATATTATTTTAATATCTATATATTAAAATAAAATAGAGAAATATAAAAAAAAAAATTAAATAAATAAATATCATAGTAATTAGATATTATAATATTAAATTAATTTAAAAACAGAGAATAAAAAAAAATATATAATAGTATAAATAAATTACAAATATATATATAAATGTATATATATATTTATATATTTATATATTTTTATATTTATATATTTATATATTTATCATTATTTCTTTAATTTTTTTATATAATCTTAACATATAAATATTTTTATATATAAATGATTATCATTTATTTTTATTTTAAATTTTATCATAAAATTATTTAAATATATCTTTTATTCCTTAAATACTCATTAATTATTATCCTAACATTTATTCCCATCCTAAAACCCAATTTTTTGCTTCTTCTTTATTTTCTTCTTAAATCCATTCGCTTAAAATTTCTGCCATTTAAATTAAAAATCCATCTCCGATTAAATCTAATATTATACTTTCTTCTAAATTTTTACAAATTTACACAAATATTTTAAACTTATCTAATTATTATTATTAGAAAGGATTTAATTCGAATTAATTTAAAAAAAATTGTATTTTTGGTATAACGAATTTTAAAAGAATTTTTTAAATTTCTTTCTCTCCCAAAAACTCCTTCCATACTTTTATTAAATCCAATAATTTTTCACAATCATCATCAAAAAATTCCCATTTTTATAATTTCAAACTATATTTTTATAAAATAATATTCTTAATATCTACTAAATCTTCTTTTTAAACCAATGCAAGCCAAGGTTTAATCCATAACTCGGTTTTTATATCCAAATCTTCTTTATTAATAAAAAAAATTAGTTTCGGGATTATCACATTCTATAAAATATTATCCAAATTATAAATTTTAGAAACTTCTTCAAGCACATCTATAATCTCTAAATTTTCCTTTAAGTTTGTAGGATTAAATTCAATAATTAAAAACTTTCTTAATTCTTCTAAAAAACATTTTTCAATTAAAAATTTTATATTTTCTTACAATAAAAGTTTATTTTATTCATTTAAATTATTTTCTCGTCTAAGTTTTACTTCAAATTCTAATTCTTTTTCATAAATTTCAAGTTTTTCATTTTATTAATGCAACAATGTATTTTTTAATAGTTTTTTTATTTCATATATTTCTTTTAAAATTTCCAAAATCTATTATTTATTGAAAATAAAGGATTTCTGACATTTTTTTTCAAATTTTTTAATGAACAATTTTATCAATAAATAATGAAGTTTGTAAAAAATAAAATATTTTGGAGATTTTTGGAATATTTCTTGAAATTCCTTTGTTAAAAATTATTCTTTTTCTCCTTTTTTTTCATTAATTTCTTTTAGCATTTTCAATATACAAATTGTTTCTTGCTAATTTTGTTATTTTTCTTATATTTTTTGCTTTAATTGTTCTTAGAAATATTAATAATTAATTATTTTGTCTTTTTCGTTTTATATTTTTTACTCAAAATCAAGTTTCTTGGCCTAAACTTTATCAAATTTACTCATTATGACATAAGTATTAAAAATTCCTGAAATATTATTAAGAGGCTTAATAATATTTGATGAAATATTATTGCTTTAACGTAAAGAATAAATTTATTAAGAATAATCATAATCTTTCTTTTTAATTGAAAATTTTTCTATTTCTCCTTTTTCTTTTTCTTCTTGTTATTTTTTTTTTTATTTTTATTAAAAAGCATTATTATTTAATTTTTTTTAACTCAGATTTTTATTTTCTAAATATTCAAAAAATTTATTACCATAATTTTTCTTTTAATTATTTTTATTTTTTTTCTAATAAATTTTCTCAATTAAAATTTCATCAAAATCTTCATCATCTTTATCACTATTATCAACATCGATATTTAAATTTTTTAATATTTTTTTATTTTCTTTCTTTATTTCTTCTATATTTTCTTTAAGTACGAAATTTTATTTCTAAAACGCATCTATAGGTTTAGCTATTCCCTATTCATTTTTTCCTAATCCTTTTCCTTATTTATATCCCATTTTTACTAACATATTATACCCTTTTCCGTAACTATTTTATTATTCAATTTCTTCTTTGGAAGGAATAAATTTCTTTTATAACTCTTTTTTTTCTATCTTTTCATTTTTTTATATACCTTTTTTTCCAAAACTAATTGGTAAATTAAAATTTTGTTCGAATTTTTCTTCTATTTAAGAATTTTTTAATTTGAAATCGAAAATTTTTTTTTATCTTATTTCTTCGTGTTTAACTACTTCTTTTTATTCTTATACATTATTTAATTTTATTTTTTTCACAATTATTTCTTATACTTACTCGTCTGATTCTTCTTCTTAATCATCTCCGTTTTATATTTCCTCACTTTTTTCTTTGTAATCGAATTCATTTAAATCTTCATCATCTTCATCATTTAAATATTATAATGGATTAAAATTTTCTCTTGCTTGTTTGGCCAAAACAAAGTTTTCTTTTAAATTTTCTTCGTCAAAAGTAACTTTCTTTTTCTTTTTTTCTTTTACTTTTACTGTCTATTTACTTGGATTATACAATATTTCTCCACCTTTTCTAAACATATTTTATAATCCATTTTATTTGAAGTTAATTATAGGTTTTTTCTCTTATTCGCTTTCTTCCATAAAAACTCCATATATTTAATCTTCTTTTGTAAAACGTTTTTTAGCCTTTGTAAATTAAATAAAACCATCTTCATCTATATGTGCTCCTTAATACTCTTCTTCCATAGAGAATGGTGTAAATCCATTAATTCTCATTTTTTTAAATTATATATTTAATAATATAAATTATTTTTATAGACACAAATGAAAAAAAAGTAAAGAATTATTTTAATATTAAAAAAAAAAAGAATTTAAGTATATATTATTATTAAAGATTAATTCATTAGTTTATTAGTAAAAAAATGGTTTATAAAAAATTTAAATATAAAAAAATCTGTGATAGAAATATTATTTAATTTTATGTTATATATTTCTAAATATTTATATATAAATAATATATATATTATATATATTTATATATTTTTTTTATATTTTTTTTATTTATATTTTATTAATATTATTATTTTATTTTATTTTTTAATTTTAACCAAAATACATATTTAAAAATACATCTTTTTATTTATATATAATTTTTTTTTTTATATTTATTATTTCATTTTATATTAAATTATTGTAAATTTTCTTTTTTAATATTTAATAAATATTTTTTATTTTTATTTTTATATATTTTCTTTTTTTTATATATTAAAACATTTTTTTTATTTAAAATTATTTGATTATGATATAATATAATATATTTTTAATTTATCTTTAATTTATTTTATTTGAAATGTGTTCTTTTTTAATTTTTATTTTTTATATTAATTAAATTTTTATTTGTCTCTTATTAAAATATTAAGATTTTATTTATATTTTATTATATCTTAAATTTTTAAAAGAACTCTTTAAAATAATTTCAATCTTGCTTATTTATATTTCAGATTATAATTTCTGATATTTTTCTCTTTTAACACATAAATATTAGCATTTTACTCTTTAATTTTAATAATTTATTTTATATTATTTAAACTTCATTTTCAGCTAGTCCGAAGATTTTTTTTCAAAGAAAATATTATATTTATGAATATAATTTATTATTTTATAATTATAATTTTCAAAAAACAATTAAATGCCTTAATATTTTTTTTGTAAAACTCTTATAACATATTTTATATTCTATATGCATTTTAAATTTAATTAGTATTATTACAAATATTCATACTTTTAATAATTTTCTTTGTTTATTACTTAATTAATAAATTATTATGTATATTATTCATATTAATAATTTGAAGTAACATACTGTAGAATTTTAATTCTAATATTATTTTATAACTATTCAAAAAGTCAAAGCCTTCTAGAAGTTAAAATTATGAAATTATAACTATTTTATTATTATAAATATTAATTTTTTTCCAGTTATGATCCAAAGCTTAAATACTTAATTATTTTCGGCATATGAATAATAAAATTATTATCTTTTGTTTTAAAATTCACCTCCAAAAATTATTTTATTTTATTCATTTAAAATACTAATAAAATAAAAAATTAAAAAAAAAATCATGTCATTATTATTTGAATTATAAATTTTATAACTTTATTTTATTTTTATGAAAAAATAATTAAATAATTTAATTTATTTCCTTATGAATCTTAATATCTAAAGAGTTTTCATATACATAATTACTTTCTAGAACAACTATTATGTTTTAACCTTATTTTAAAATAAAGAATTAAATTTTTTATTAAATTATTTAATTTATTTATGTTATTCTCTTTTAATTTATTTGACTTATTTACAAATATTATAACATTAATCGAAAATAACAATATTCTATTTTAGCCTTAATAACTATTAGATTTTATGAATTAGCTTATAAACATTTTTATATTTATTTGTTTTTTAACTAAGTATTTTTAGCAATATTAATCAATGCAATTTTTACTTTTTGTTTGCGAAATTTCATTATTTTGAAAGCTTATTTTTATTTAGATCTTGATATTTTAAGCGAAGTTAGTTTCTTCCTTTCAAAATAAAAAACAAATGTTTTTACTCAATATTTAATACTTTGTTAATTTATTTTATTATATTGTTCATTCAGTTGTTCCTGTTCAATAAATAATTTAATATTTTTTTATATATTGATATTTTAGATAAGCAAAAAAAGATAATAAAAGTTTAAGTGTTTTTCTAATTTCTGAAGGATATTCAAAAAATTGATTTTATTTATTAAAAGCAGCTTTTATAAATTATATTTAACTTAAATAATTTATTTTCTATACCAAAATCAGCAATTAAGTATTATCTAGTAGTAAGTTTAATTTTATTTACTAATTTAATTCATATTAAATTTAAATAATTTATTATTATTTACATTTTCTTTTTATTAAATTAAAAAAAAAAAAAAAGAATAAACACAATTTTAAAATTTATTTATAAACTTACAATATAAAATAATAATTATTTATTTTTTTCGAAAAATTTTTAATAAATAATAAAAAATTATAAAATTCAACTTTAAAATATATATTTATAATTAATTTTCAAATATTACCTTAATATTTTAATTGATTTTAATACTAAATTTTCCTAAAAAATTATTAATTAGATTTTATTAATTTTGAATTGACAATATTATTAACAAAGTTTATAAAATATTATATTTAATTAAATTATATTATATTGATAAAATAAATTTTTAAAACTTTTTTATAGTAATTAAGAAACAAAAGATAATAAATAAAAATTATAAACATTTAATAATAGTTAATTTTTAGTTAATAAAAAAATCATTTTTTGCCTCCAATATCTAAAGAAGTAAGAATAATTAAAACAATAACTGTAATAACAATTAAGCCAACTAAACAAAGCAATATTTTATCTGTATACATTTAAGTAGCGAAAAATCTAATATATCTTCCAGCCCTATTTAGTTCATTTTAAGTTTATTTAAAATCTTCAGTCATATTATCTAGTTTTTCAATTTAAGCATTTAATTATTCATTAATCTAATCAGCTAACTCATTTTATTAAATAACCATTTTTTCAATATCGTTTAAAATATCTAATCCGTCATTTTACATTTTATTAGCTTTTTATATAATTTCTTATCCTTTCATATTTTATAGATCTTCTTCTTCTTATTTTGCTTTTTCTTTAAATAGTTATTCACGTTCAGTGCCTTCATTTTTTATTTATTCGAATTAGCTTTTTAATTATTTATATTTATCTTTTAGTTGTTTTAATTTTTCTTAATATTTTTTTGACTCTCCTTTTTCTAAACCATCCAATTCCATTTTGTAATTGCTTATTTCGGAATTTATTTATTTTAATATTGTATTATTTTTTGCTAATGCTTTTTATCTTGATAATGGATCTTTTTCTTTTATATTCATTATAGTTTTTTCAAAACCTAAAAGCATTTCATTTATATTTTCATATTATTCCATATATATTAATTTATTTATTTTATTTAATTTATTTTAAATAAAATATTTTTTGAAGAAAATTGTATTTTACTATTTATTATAAATTAATTGATTTAAAAATTAATAAAATAAATTCATTTTAATATATTTTTAGAATAAGTAAATATATATAAAAAGTAAATAAATGAAAAATCAAAAAGCTTAAGATTTAAAAGAAAAAGGCAACTAATGTTATAACGACGGTGAATATTAAATTGCAGTAAATATGTATTCATAAGCAATAGTAAAAAAAAATATCATATATATTTACTATATTTAAATATTTTTTTACATTTAAACTTTTAAAAAAATTATTTAAAATTTTAATTTGCTTAAAATATAAAAAGGAAATTGATTAAAGTAATAGTATTTTATATTCTAATAGAGCAAGAGCTTATAAATCATTAAATTAAATATAATTAGTAAAAAAAAAAAAAATTAAATTGAATTTTAATATTTTAAGGCTTTATAAGATGCAGAAAAATCAGTACAAATAAACAATTATAATATAAAAGGTCATTTAATTATTGGTTAACTATTAGCTCTATAAGGGAAACAATAACAAAATATAGAAATACTACAATAAGCAATACAAAAAATGACAAAAGGTATTTTAAAGAAATAAATAGAATATTTATAAGTATATATAAATTAAAATAAAATAAGCTTTAACTTTATGCGCTGGATAAAAGAAGCAATAATATGAAAAAGATTTAACTAAATATATATATAGAGCTAAAAAATTAATTTGGTTTATTAATAATGAATAAGTGACTAAATCTTTAAATTAAACATCATAAATAATAATTGTATATTTTAATATCATTTTTTAATATATCTAATACATAGAATGGATTAATGAAAAACTAATAATAGAATTAAAGTTATAATAATTAATTAAATTTAGAGTTTTAAAATATTTTGAATAAAAAATATTAAAATAGATTTTAGATACATGATTATTTGATGTGTTCTTTATGTGGAGTAATCTTTATTTATTTATTTAAATTCACTAATTTTAATTAAAAAAAGAATATGTTTGAAGATCCAGTTATTAATGATAATGGAAATACTTATGACAGATAATGCTTAATATAATATATGAATAAAAATGGTAACATTGATCCTAATACGAAAAAACATAATAATTCCTATCAGATTAATCAAAATTTAAGCATCAAATAATTAATTTATTAATTTATTGATTAGTAAATATATATAATATATTAAAATTAAAAAAAAAATATTATATAAAAGGAATCCTTGGGCTTATGAATTTACTTTAAACTAAAATTCTATAATGAATATTGAATTTTGAAATAAAATAATTATTTTTATTATTTTTAATTGTAATTATTTTATTATAAAAATAATTAATTTATTTATTAAAATAAAAATTACGTGTAAATTTTTAATAATTCAAGATATATATTTATTTTAATTAATGTATAAAAAAAAAAACTATTATTTCCGTATCCATAAAAAATATAATAATTAATTAAAAAAAATAAAAATAAAAAATATTTAAAAAATGAACTTTTTTAGATTAATAGCCGATTTACTACATTTAGCTTCATTCTTAATCCTTATTTTTAAAATACGTAGTACCAAAAATGTATTAGGTAGATATTATAAATATTAAATAATTTATAAAAATTAAAATAAAATAAAGGTATTTCTTACAAATCTCAAGAAATTTATTTGGCTGTAAAATTTTTAAAATAAAAAAAATCTTATTTATTCATTATCCAAAAAATAATTAATAGGTATTTATATTAAGATATTGGGATTTATTCCTTTATTTTGTTTCTTATTATAATGTTATAATGAAAATACTTTACATTTCATTAACAGCTTATTTAATTTACTTAATCAGAGTTAAAAAGCCATACTGTTTAGTAATAAATATATTATTTTATAAATAATATATATTATATTTTCAAAAACGTATTATAAATTTTTTTTTATTTTATTTTTTAAAAAATAATTATATCAAAATAAATAAAAATAAAAAAGAGTTTTGATCATGTTAATGATGATTTTCCTCATTTAAAGTTTATATATCCTGGTATATTAATTTAATAATAAACATAAAAATAAATATATAACTAAATAGGAGCGGCTTTATTAACTTTATTTATTCACACAGAATTTTCATTATTTGAATTAAGTTGGTCATATTCGATTTGGCTAGAATCATTGGCTATTATTCCTTAATTATATATGATATAAAGAAGCAAAGAGGTGTTTTATTTTAAATCATATTAAATAGAAAAAATTAATTTATTTTTTAAAAATTAAAGTGTGAAAATATAACTGGCCATTATATGGCGGCTTTAGGATTTTACAGATTTTTCTATATTATTAATTGGTAAAAATAAAATAAAAATATTTATAATAAAATTAATTAATAAAGGATATATAGATATATGACTGCCGGAAGCTTTTCTTGGGTTTCATGTTTAGGAGGAATTTTATAAACAGCACTTTATTCTGATTTTCTATATATTTACATAAAGAGGTAATATAACTATAATTTTATATCAAAAAAATATTATATTTTTTTGTAAAAAAAAACAGCAACAAATCATAAAAAACTTTCTCTTTACCTGTATGAAAAATTATAAAAAGAAAATATAATCAGATATTTAATTAAAAGAAAAAATATTAATAAAAAATAAAAATATATATATTTTAATATATATATATATATTTATTTTAAATATTAAAACTTTTTTTTTTTTTTTTGAAATTTGTATTAGATAAAATAAAATAATCTCAAAAAAAAAAAATATATATATTTTCTTATAAAAATTTAAATTTTTATTTATTTTTAAAATAATATACTCACTTTTTATAAATAAAAATAATGAAAAGATAATCTGCAAAATCATTAAAAAAAATAATAGCTTGTTAAAAAGGAAATCCAGATAAAAGCTAAAATAGTAAAAGCAATTAATATTAATCTGAAAACAATATAATAGTGAAAAATAAGATTGAAAAGAAAAAGCAAGAAAATAAAAGAAACGAAATCGAATTACTAGGTAATCTTCCCTAAGCCTAGTTAAAGTCAAAAAATACTAAAATTAATAATAATTAATAAAATATAATCAAAGATGAGAATTATTTTCATAAAAATAACAATAATAATGAAATAAAAGCTTAAAATAACAATCCAACATATAAAGAGTTTAAGAATTCATTACACTCATATTCAAATTCAATTTTTAAAAACTAACAAACATTGAATAATATACAAACAAATAGTTAAATTTAGTAATATATATAATAACAACAATAATAAATATTATCATTATAATCTCCAAACTAAAAGAAATAATAAAGTTTATTAAACAAGGAAAAAGTAGATATTTGCAATATATAATATATGTAAAATCAGATTCATAAAATACTAAAAAGCGAAATATAAAATGAAAATTAGGAAAAAAAAAAGTTCAATAAAAATAACTTAATTATTGATACTAATAAAATTTAAGCTGATTATAAATTTCCTTAAAATCAAGCCCAAACAACCACTTAAACAGGACAAGCGAATTTTATTAATTCTTAAATCTAAAAAAACTATCATACATGTAAATAATAATAATAAAATTTTATGAAAAATCAAGTTTAAAACATTAACTCATCTTTTATAAAATAAATATCCCCTTAATATTAGGATTAAATTAATAATTAAGATTTACAATGTAATAATTAAAATATACTATAAAAAGAATTATTCTTTTTGTCTCCTAAAAATCCAAAATCTTAACCTGTAAGTACTAAAAATGCTTGGAAAGTTTAAGAAAATAATAATTAAGAAAAAAAGGAAAAATAAGAAAATGAATATAAAAAAATAGAATAATAATAAATAAAAAGAAACAAAGGATGCTAATAATAGTAACATTAAAAAAAATTTTCAAGAGATAAAAATGAAATAAAATCGAATTCTAATTTAAAATAAAGTTCAACAAGAGATACTTCTATTTAAAAATTATAATAAGCAGACTTAATAAAAACTTTCTATAGGACTTAGAAAATACTTAACACATACAAAAAATAAAAAAGTTTTTGGCTTGCAGAAAAAAATAATCTTTTTGAAGAAATTAATTTTTTAAGAGGTTAAATTAAAGAATATGAAGGAAATAAAAGATAATGATAAGAATTATTTTATCTATAAAACATTTATTTTATATATTATTTATGAAAATATAAAAATATTTTTGAAACATTAAAATAAAATACAAAAGTATTGAAATATTATATTGATTATTTTCTAATAAATATTAATAAATAGTAAATTAGTTTTTATTTTTTCTTTATTTTTTTATTTATTTAAAATTAATTTAATCAAATAAAATCTATTTTTGTAAGTTCCTAATTTTATAAAAATAAAATAAATGCTATTAAATTATATAAATATATATATAAAATAAAAATCACAAAAATAATAAAATATAAATGCAAGAATAACAATAAAAAGAACAAAATGAAACAAACGAAGAGGATTAAAATATAAGCAAAGAAACTTTAATATCAATATTAAAAGATAAATCAAAAGAGTTAAAGACATTAAATACAAAATTACAAAAGTTAGAGGCAAAATATGTGAAGAATTTTAAAGAATATAAACTTATGAAGAAAGATCATGATTGCTTAACAAAATTTATTCGCTAAAATATATTTAATGAGAATGATATTAATTTTGAAGCAATAACATTAGGATCATTTGAATACGATTAATTACATGAATTATGGATAAAAAAGGAAGAACAAAGAAACTTGTCTTTAACAAGTATTTTACAAGAAGTAAATAAAGAAAAATAAGAAATGTAATAAAAATATGAAAAATTAATGTAATAATAAAAAAATAATAATAATAATGGAGTAGTTTAATAAAGTTTACCAGAAAAGGAAAAAAAAATATATGAAGATATTATCAATGAATTAAGGGAAAATAATTAAAAATTAGCTGAAGAAATTTTAGATACAAATAACTTTTTGTAAACTAAAAATGAAGAAATTTCACAACTTAAAAAAATAGAAGAATAATTCTAATAATATAAAGCAGAATTATTATTAAGAGAATTATAAAATAATAGTTAAAAATCGTAACTTAAAACAAATTTAGATTAAAAAATTGCAAATTCTTAATAATTAAATGTATAATTAAAAATAAAAAATGAACTTGAAAAAGCAATAGAAAAAACCAAATCTTTAGAAAGTGAAATCGAAGATCTTAAACTTTAAAATAAATAACAATAAAGGTAAATAATTGATTGTGTTTCAATAGCAATTTAAACTGATTAAGAAATTATTAAAGTAAAAAATAAAATATTGTTTAAATATATAATTTTTTTAAATAATAAAATAGTATAATTAAAATATTAAAAAAAATTAAGATGATGATAAACCAAAAGTAGAAAACTAAATTTAAGAAACTAATTAATAAGAGGTTAGAAATAATAATAACTAGTTTCAAATTGAAAAAATATAAACAATCAATTCTTAATATCTAAAAAATGTTATACTAAAATACTTTATTTATTAAGAAGGAAAATATTATAATGAAGCTACTCTACTTATGTCTGCTATAATGACTATTTTGTAAATGACTAAAGAAGATAGAGAAAAAATAAATGAAGCAAGATAAAAAGCTACTGTTTGGAATAGTACAAAAAATTTTTTTACTAATACATTTTTTGGCAATTCAGATTAAAATAATATTAAAAAATGAAAAAAATTCTTAAAAAAATATACTATAAAAAATAATTAATTGGAGATACAACCCATAAATTTATGCATCAAAAAATATTTTTATTAAAACATAAAAAAATTATAAAACTTATTTTTTTATGTATTTTTTAGTATAAAAAACATAAAAAAAAATAAAAAAAGTTAAATATTTGCGATTTTATTTAATACTAAGTTACAATATATTATATTATAATATTATTTTATATATTTCTTTTGAAAATTAAAATTATTCGCATATTTTATTTATTATTTCCAATATATATGTAAATATGTAAAAATTTAATTTGATGTCATAAAATATTTTTTAAAATAAATAGAAAATATAAATTATTATTATGAATTAATAATTATTATAAAATAAATAATTATATATGTAAATTGTACTTAAAAATACAATTATTTTAACTAAATTGAAAATATTTAAAAGTAAAATTTTTAAAATATTATGATATTTTTTATTATTAAAATTTTATATAAAAAGTGTCTTATTAAATATTTTTTTATTAATAGATTTAAATAAAATAAAATAATAAATAAAAAAATAAAAAATACTAATATATATTAAATATAAAAAAATTATAAATAAAAGATATAAAGAAAATAATATAAAATATAAATTTTTTCAATTTAATTAAAGCAATAAAAAAAATATTAATTAAAATAATATATATAAAAAAAAATTTGATTATTATATAATTATATATTAAAAATAATTATATTTTTATTAAAAAGTAATATATAATAAATAAGATGAAAAATAAAGAAGAAATTTTTTAAAAAATTTTAATTTTATTTTATATATTATATTTATATTTATATTTATATTTTATTTATATTTTATTTAATATTTCATCATACTATATTATTTATAAATATATATAAAATAAATTTAGATATGTTTTATTTTATATTTTAGTCTAATAAATTATCTATAAATATTATAACTATTATTATCTAATTTTTTTTTTATAAATATTTATCTCATTATGATTCAATAATCATTTTTAATTCTTTATTCTTCTTATCATAATTTATATTAATTATTTATATCTTATAAAATTATAAATAAAAATACTTTTTAAATAATGAATTTTAAATATAAAATAAATATTTTTTATTTTTTCTCTTTCTAAAACATACGAATTATTTTCTATTAGCATATTAGAATTCTTGAAACTATTTAATGTATTTTTTTATTTAAACGTAATTTTTGTTTTATTTATGATTTTATATAAACAGGATTTTTTTATTATATAAAAAAACATTTTATGAATATAATTTATAATTAATTTAATATTAATACAAAAAAAGCTTATAAAACAAAAATTCTTTATTACAAGAATATTTTAATATAATTTAAAATTTTCTTGCCCATATTTATTTATATATATTATAATATTCATTAAATCAAGAACATTTAAATTATTAATAATTTTATAATATTTATATAACTAATAAATTACTTTAAAGTTTCCTAAAATAGCTTATTTTAATTTTATAAATAAGCAACATATTAATTAATTTTAATATAGAATATACTAAGAACGTAATTAAATAATGTAACTTTTTTGGTTTTTAATAAATATTTATTTTAGTACATTTTAGTTATGCTTGTTGCTTTATAATACAAAATAAATAATTAATTATAAGAGTTCTTTATGTTTTTGAATTTAATTCAAATATAAAAGATAATCAGTTTTAGTTAGAGATTTATATAGAAAATTAAAATATTTTATAAACATATAGGCAATATTTATTATAAATACATATAAGCATAAATTAAAAGCTATATTTTTATTTTTTAATGTGCTAATTTGGAAATAATAATAAAAAGAAATTATTCAAGAAATAGATAATTTTATTTTATTTAACTAAAACAATAAATTATATTTATTCGTTGCTTAATCCTTAGAACCATAATCTTAGCTGAAAGAAAAATAGGTCAATAATTTTATAATATATGGCTAAAAGAACATATAGCAAGTTTGCTAAAACAATAACACAAGAAAAATTACAATATACTAAAAAGAAGACAGACTGTAAAAAAATAATCCTGGTTTTAAAAAATAACGAAATACAGATTTGGCTACTTAAAGAAGATAAATAGAGAAAAATATAATAGCTTATATATATAAATTATTATATGATAATTTAGATATAATGGACTGCAGATTCTGAGAATATTTATACCAATTTTAATAATAGGCATAAAGTAAGTTTTTGAATGAAAATAAAAATTCCGAAAAAAATATTCTATTAAAATAAATATAATTATACAGGATTTTTCACTAATTCATAATAATTTTCTTCATATTAAAGCTTTAGTATTTTTGCTATTTATTTTAATTTTTTATAGTTATCCGAAATTTTTATATTTTTTAAATGCGTTTTGAAAGTATTTCCTAAATAAAAATAAGGAGGATTAGTTATTATTTAGAGAAACTGTAAATTGTTTTTTTTTTCTTCTTTTCAAAAATAATTATTTTTTTAAGAATAGAAAAACTACTACACTTGCTATTAATGATGGTGCAAATAATGTAAATATGATAACTGCAAAATATTTAGAAATAGGATTTAAATAATGGAAGGACAATAAGGTGCTAGAATATAGAAAGACTTTTATTTTATTATAGAAGTAAATTTTATAACAACAAATTCTTAATTAGTTTACTGTATTTTTTTTAGAATATAATATTAGTCTACATAAATTTTAATAATGTATGTATTTAAATATATAATTAAAAATATATGTATTAATTAATTTAGTTGACAAACATTATAATATTCATTTATTATTAATATATTATTTACTTATATTGCTATTTTTATTTTAATAATTTAGGATTTAGTATACAAAGATACAGTACAGTTATGGAAAATAATCAAATAAAAAATTATTATTAATAAGAAATAATTAAAAGTAAAATTTTTTAATAAACATTTTATTTTTTTAAAAAAACTTAATTATTCAATAAAAAAAAGGGAAAAAATGTAAAATAAAAACAAATAAATAAATAAAAAAGAATATAAAAAAATAAAATAGACATACATATCTACCCAAAATTTTTTTGGATTTAGTTTACATCTGCAACTATTTAAGGGAATTAATAGTATTGATATCCGTTTTTTCTATTGAAAGCAGTTATGTTACAGAAAAATACGGGAATTAATAGTTTTTTTGGGCAACAGTGACTATTTTTTTGGTTTAACTTTGATTTATAGCAGTTTCTAATTTAAAAATAATAATTGCTTCAAATGAAAATACTATGAGTTCTTTAATTTTTCATATTTTTAATTTATTTGATAACATGAAGAAAATCACAAAATATACATAAATAAGTGAACTATATAATATTTAATAATGGTATTAATTTATATTTTTGATTAATTTAAAAATATTATTTAAAACAATCAACTTTCATTTTATAAATATTATTATAATATCATAACATTCTCTTTTTTGACAGGAAAATATATTATATTTTAGTTTTTTTAATAAATTAATATTTTTAATTAAATAAAAAGTATTACCATATGATATTGAAATAAATTAATAACAAAATATAATTAAAATACTCCACAAACAATTCTTACCTATAAATAGATTAACAATAAAACTCTTAGAATAAAAGGATTTTAAACTTTATATATAAAAAATAATATTAATGCGTAATCGATTAATTTTTAAAATTTAAATTATAAAAAAATATATTTTTATATGTTTTAAATCCAACATTGAATCATTATGATAATGATGCATTAATAAAAAAATAAAACAAAAAATATAAGCCTATTAATAAAATTCAATTTTTATATAAAATAATTATTTGAATCAAAAATCTTCATCATCAGATCCTTCATCTTCTTACATTTATTCATTAGAATCTTCCAAATCGACATCTTCATCATCTTCTTCGCCTTCATGAGAATTTTCCTCTTCTTTAACAGTATGCTAGATAGTTCCTTTAAATTTCATTTAATTGATTTACTTAGATTAAGGATTAGGTGAAACTTCTCTTGAACTATTTTTATCTCCTTTATTATCTAAAGAACCTTCAGCAAATTCCTCGTCTCCTTTCATTCTTTTTTTTTCTTCTTCAATTAACTTTTCTCTTATTTTTTTTCTCTTTTCTTAGCTGTGTTTAAAGTTCTTTAATTCTATTTAATTATATACATCCAATTGATGTTCCAAATAATCTAAATTTCTAAACTTCTCAATATATATTTAATAAAGTTTTTCTAATTCAACTTCTAATCTCTATTTTATTTTAAAAAAATTATTATAATGTATTTATTTATTTATTTTACAGTATATTCTTCCATATAAGCAGGTTTCATTCTTTATAAAATTTATAATTATTTCGAAGATTTATCTAATTCAAAAGTTACTTTTTTTATTTTTTCTTCTAATGTTTTTTACTCTTTTTACAAATTATTTACATAATTTTACATATCAACAATTCCTGAATCTTATTATTCAATAAGTTATCTTACACATTTTTCTATATGAGCCTATTCATTATTAGATTCTAAATTTCTAGAAATAGAATCCAAAAATCCAAGTGCTTTATCTCTATGTGATCTAAGAGTTTCTTCTTTATTTAATAAATCAAATAATTTCTAAGCAGTATCAGTAATATCATTAGCAACTTATTTATGTAATTTAACATTAGAAAGTTTACCTTTAATTTAATTTAATTTTTTTTTAAAAAAGTTGAAATTTATATATTTTTATTCAAAAAATAAAACATACTTGGTAATGTAAATGCTTATACTTCTTCATCTTCAGCAGGTGAAGAATTGTATGCTTTATATAAAACAGAAGCAACTTTAAGTATTTCTTAAACAGCATAACCATCGGCTTAATAAAGCTTTCTAGTATTTAATTTAATGCGAGTTTTTGTCGCAAAAAGCATCGCAATTTACTTTATAAATTCAACTCTTTATCTTTCTTCTTAAATATCTTCGGGAATATCAGCTTAAGGATCAAATCTTGTAGCTAACCAATATAATATGTCTGCTATTAATTCGAAATTTGGCTTACGGAAATTCTCCATGGAAATCAGACGCGAATATCCAAGACCTCTCATTATTTCACAAAAATTACGTAATTCTCTGTATGACATTTATTTTTTATATATATTTTTTTTAAATAAATAATTCTTTGTTTATTTTTATTTATTTTTTTTTTTAAAAAAAATTAAAATATAAATGAAATGCAATTTTTTGTTTATTATTTAATGAAACATATATATAATTATTTAGATATTAATTAAAAATCTTGAAAAAAAAACAAATTAAATTATTTTTTTAATCAAAATAATTATTTGAATTTATTTATTTTTAAAAATCAAAATTTAAAGACGTATATAATTTAAAATAATAATATGTAAAAAATTAATAAAAAATAATAAGCTATATGCTTTACTCAAATAAAAAAAATCATGTTAATATACATCATAAATATTTAAATCCACCTAAAAACTTCCTATTATTTTAAAAAAATATTTCACTTTAAAATCTAACAAGAAGCTGAATCTACAAACTACTATAAAGAATAAAAATCTTAATTAAAATTAATACTAACTTAAGACTAATCAACTTATTAAACTTACCATTCTTTAATATCAAAATAAATAATTTTATTTTATTTATTTTCTTGATTTTCCATTTTCATCCAAGTTTATAAAACAAAATTATACTACCAATTTCTACTATATCTAAAAAAAAATTAAAATAAAATATAATTTTTATTTAAAAAAAAACAATTCAGAAACAGCTTATAATTATTAATATTCTTCCGGCACATTATAAAATATATAAAGTAACGTTTCATCAGGAAATTTCTTAAATAACTGTTCGTTTGATGATTAAGCTGGTTTTGTATAGCATGTGGGAATTTCATAATTCATTGAATCTACTTTTATAGTAGGATTCTCAGCAAAAGGAGAACCGAAAGTAGGATGAATTCTATTTTTAGTATAATAAATTAAATTTTTTTTCCTTAATTTTTTATTTTTTCTATTACTATTAATCTTAACTTAAATTGCTTATTCCTATATTAGGAATATCAATACCAAAGACAAATATTTGCATTTCTGGAGGTACTTGTATTAACTCTTCTATTTTATTTTTTAAACTAAATTTCTTTTTCAAAGAATCATTTATCTCAATAGCTTTAATTTTATAAATTAATTTTTTTTTATTAATAGTTTTCTATTTTATTTACCTTATTTTTACATCATCTAAGAATTTACTTACCCCATTTAATTAATTAATGGTTAAGACTATATGTTAGGTTATAATAATTGCTATGGAATACTAACATTTCCAAATTATTGCTAATTTATATAATTTGGAATAAAATTATTATTTATACTCATTAATAATTTTTTATGAAAAAATAAAAATATTATGAAAAATAATTAATTATATATAAAATATATAAAAAATTTTATATAAAAATATCTAAAAAATATTTTTAAAATATTTAAAAAAAATTAAAATAAAAATTAAAAAACCTTAAATTCAATAATTAAACAGATAAAATTTTAAATAATCTATTAAAATAAGTAATAAATATTTGTTAATGAACTTTTGAAAATAAAATTATATTTTTTGTATAAAAAAAATTTAAAAATAAAGGAGAATAAAAATAATAAAATAATATTTTATTTTATAATAAAGATAAAAATAATAAAAAAAAAATTATATAAATATATAATTAAAAGATGATAAATTTTTAAAATGATTGTTAAAAAGAAATTCTTAAAAATATTTATAAAAAAATATATATATTAATATATATATTATATTATATTATATTATATTATATTTAAGAAATCATTATTAAATATTTTATTTAATTTTAATATATTCTTTTAATTAAAAGAATGTTAATTATATTATTTTTAATTATTTTTTATTTAAAATTTTTTTTTTATTTTATTTAATTAATAGAATATTTTGTTTATTTATAATATTAAATCAATATATCATTCTTTTTTTAATCTTTCACAATACCCTAAACAATAATAATATATTAAATTTGCTAAAAGCAAACCAGTTCTATAATCTTCTATATTTGGATTATAATCTGTAATATCTATACTTTTGATTCTTTCATCGATTCCTGCTTAAAACATAATTTCAATAATTTCTTCACTTGTTAAACCTCCAATAACACTTGGCCTTGAAACTCCTGGACAACAAGCACTCTTTTTTAAATAATATATAAAGATTTATATTTATATTAAAACGTTAATAGCCTCTAATGATAATGATAAATGAATATTGCTTTGTGTTATATGGTTTTTCAATAAAAACAAGAAATACTGACAAGCTTAAGTTGATGGTTATCTGAGATTTTAAGAAGGATTAATTTAATATTATCTTATTAAATTAAGATAATGTAGTTATATTAAGCTTTAATTTTCTTAAATGAATTTCAATTGCGTTATATTTAATGTTTAGCTTTAAGCACCAAAGTATTGCACTTTAAAATTATTACTATCGAGCTTTTATTAGTTTTCTATAAAAAACTTTCTCATACCGCTATTTATACTAAGCTTATCTCCATCGAAAAGTAAATCTACATCAATATTTTAAGAAATACTTATTATAGCGTGACTTCCTTACCTTTTTATATTTAATTTAATTCGTTTGAAAATATAAATCGAGATATGTAAATAAAGAAAAAAGAATATTAAATTAGTTTATAAATAACAAAATAAAAATCTATTTAAAATATATATTAATAAAAAAAAATAAGAATTTTAAATATAATTTATTTATATTTAAACGTCTATTTTTAAATATAAAAATTTAAATCACTCTTATATATTATATTATTATAATATTTAATATAAACCAACTTACATTATATTTATATATTTATATTAGTATATTATTTTATTTATATATTTATAATTTTATTTCATTTTACAAGCCATAAAATTAATTAATTATTCCAAATGAACATTCTTTAGATCCACCGATTAAAAAGGGAATGTTTCCTTTCTTAAATACACTTGAAATTTTTAACTGCAATTTATTTATTAAATCTTCTGATGTCTAATCTTTATTACCTTATATATATATATTTCCATAATCGCTAATTTTAAGATTTGATATATCAATTTAATACTCATAATTTACTATTGATCCTACTTTATTTAAAAACCTTCTTAGGCAATCTATAATAATTAAAATAAAAACATGATGTTAATTTTAAAAATATAATTTAGAATATATTTTATATTCTTTTATTTATTTATTTTCAAAAAAAAAAAAACCAGGCCCATCTTCTTATCCTTATTGAATTTTTTCTCTCTTTGCCCCAATATCATAAGGATAACCAATTAATGAAATTTTACCATCAAGACCTTCATGAATAATATCTATTAATTTATTAGTTGGTTTGTTAGACATTTTATTTATAAAAATATTGTATAATATATATTTTTTTTTTTTTTAAGATAAAAATTATTTATTTTATTTTTAAAATAATTAAGAAAAATAATTACTTTATGCTTATTATATATAAAAATTGTTTATTTTTTATAAATTTTATTATTTTTATTTATTTTCCAATTCAAAAATTAGTTATTATTTTTTTTAATTATTTATTATTTTATTTTTCAAAATAATTTTTTGTATTAAATTATTGTTTTATTTTTTAAATTTTATTCAAATGTTTATTTTATTTATTTAATGTATAATTTTAAAGTATTTAATATAAATATTTAATAAATGTTAATTAAATCTAATTCTTTTAAGTAATTTTATAAATTTATTTATAATAGAAATAACTAATTTTTAATATACAAATAAATTTAATAGTAATTATAAACAAAAATAATTATTTAGATTAACTGTTTGAATTTATATTTTAAAATGATTTTTTAATTTATTATTATATAATATTATAATCATAATAAATCTATATAAAAAATATTTAATTTAGATATTTTTTGTTTTTATTATTATATTATTAAAATAAAATAGATAATTAGTTTATAAATCATAAAAATTTATTTTTATTCATACTTTTATTATATTTAATTAAATATTTATTTTATATTATATTTAAAAAATTAATTTTGGTAAACATAATATGTAACAATGCGTTTATATCTCCATACAAATTATTTTGTATAAGACGATATTCAAAGTATTTTATTTTTGCAATTTTAAAATTCAACTTTATCTTTGTATGAAAAGGTTGAATATTTTATATTTAAATTGCATTTTATTTAATTTTAATAGTACATTTTTAATAAAAGTAATAAAAATTCATATATAATTTATATTAATATTTCTTTAATAATTAAATAAATATAATTATTAATTTTATGGGTTTTAATTATATTATTTATGTATAATTTTTATTAGAAAAAATGATTCAAATAAATTTTTAAAAAATAATAATATTTATTTTAAAAAAATATATATTTTTAAAAAGAATTTCTTATGAATATTTTTTTCACTATTAATTTACAGTTTTTATAATTTACTCAATTCCAAAAGTTTCATCGAAATCTAACTTTTTATAAAGGGCATAAAATTAATCATGATTTTATTAATAAAAATATTTAAAGAATTATATTAATAATTCCTTTAAAAAAATAAATAAATATAAATAAAAAAAATAAACTTTAGGTTCTTATTCTAAATTAAATTAAATTTATAGAAACTAGAAATCTTCCATTAAGAAAAGATAATATTCCTACATCAATTAACCATCTAACTTTTCATAAACTAATTCTAAATCAAGAGCTTTTGCTAATAAACTAAAAGAGTCAAATTATAAATTATTTTTTTCAATGATTTTTATTAAAAGTTAAAATATAAAATTTTTTATTTCTTTTTAATTTATATATAAATAATTTTAATTTAAACAAATTGTTTAGACAATTTTTTCTGAATTCTAAAAATTATATTTATTTAAATAATAAGTAAGGACAAGAACAAATCCTATATTAACTTCCAAGCAATTACAACAATTTAATTTTTCAGTTATTATATTTATTATTTCATTTTCTTTATCTAATAACTTTCATTATTATTTTTATTAAATATATATATATAAATGTTAAGTTATATAATTTTACATTTTATGATATTAACATTAAAATTAAATTAGGTAAATATATAGAAAAAGCTTCTTATGTTTGATGAATAATATCAATTAATCTATTAACCAATTATATAATTTCTTATTTATAACAAATTAAGGAATTAGGTTAATTTTAAGTAATTTGTTTCAAACATAAAGTGGTTTATTATTAAAGAATAATATCATCATTAAAGAACATTATTTTTAAAAGGATTTAAATTATATTTTGGAATAATAAATTGTCTTTTTATTTTTTATTTTTAATAAATATTCTTATTAACTCAACTGCATTCTATTTATACAAAAATATAAATTGTATATTTATAAAAATAATTAATTATAAATACACATATCTAACCTAAATCTTATTCTTTTATTTTCTTAGTAAAACTATTATTTAGTATTTAATTTGTAATAAGGATTATATTATTTATATAACTTTCAAATTTTTATAATAATAAATTAAATCCTTGTTCATTTTATATTAATATCTCTACTAAAAAACACATTTATTTTTGAAAATCTGGCAAATTTTATTATTATGAAAAAATCTAAAATAAAAATTCACTTCCCTCAAGTGTTATTTATATAGAAATATCTTAGTACTTTTGACATATAAAAGCTATGTTTTCAACAAAAATAGAACTTTTATTTAAAGAAAAACATTAAAGTAGAAGTTAAGCTATATATTTAGCATTTTGACCTATCTAATTTCCTTAAAGTTCTTTTTTTTATGCAATTTATCCAAAACAAACAATAGCAGAGAGCTTAGTAGCAATTATAAATCTGTTATCTAAAAAAATTTGAAGTAAAAATTCTATAAGAGAATTTAAATAAGGTTAAGTAGGATTTAAATAAAGACTAAAACATCGCAAAAATCTAGAAAGAATAATTTAATTTAACTATAAGAAATTTGAAGAAAAATCAAATAAAAGATTTTTAAAAAGGCAATCATTTTATAAGAATTAAGGGGAATTTTAAATCAAAAAAAGCGAGAGTTCCTTTTTCAAAAAAATATTATTCATTTATGGTAAGAAATTATTTTTGAATAAAAAAAGATCTTCTATAATAAATAAAAGATTTTATGAAATTTCTTAATTATTTTCAATCATTTTTTAGATTATTTAGACTATTTTATGTCTTATAGTATTTATTTCTTCATCTTTTTCTGGAAATTCTTCCTAATAATATTATAAAGGATCATTATAGAATAATTACTCTTTATGCTTTTATAAAAAACAGAATGAAATTAAATAATTTAAAATTGTTTTTTAGATTTCTTCGTCTTCTTCTTCCATTAAAATTTCAAGAGTATTTACACTCTCATTTATTAATAATTGAATTTAGTTAGTATATTCTATTTCAATTTCTTAATCGAGGTATTTTTATAAATTTTCTTCGTATTATTGATCATTTTCATCTTCATCTTTTTATTAAGCCAAGGCTTTCTCCTAAAAAACTTCGAATTGCTAAAACAATAATTTTAAGTTTTATCTTATTATATTTTAAGAATATATTGGAAAGTCTTTCATGAATAAATTTAAAATTTTCAAAACCAAAAATTAATTTTATATTTCAATTTTTACTAATAAACTAAAAAAATATTGCATGAAATGAACATATGTTTCATCTAAACATTCCTTTAGTAAATCATCATCTGCTCCTTCGGCAAAAGAAAATGATTTCAAACATAAATAATATAAAATAAGTCCTTTTTGTAATGATATACTGTCTTTTGTTTATTATAAAACTTATAATAATTTATCAAATAAACAGGAAGCTGTCAAATTTATACGGTAGTCCATTTTACTATATATTTAGCAAAAAAATTCTAATGTATTTTCACTTAAATTTCTTATTATTAAATTTTTTATTGGATCTTTCCATTAATTCATGCCATCTCTTATCATTATAAAGCTTATTAAATCTCCCTTTTTTTTGTTTTTTGTAATAAATTTATTCTTATAGTTGTTTATTACTAAGCTTTGTAAAACATCAGAGTTTTATACTTAATTTTCGGTTGAAAGTATTAACTCTTACCGTATTTGAGCTGCTTGGTCTATTATTTACGGATTTTAATCATAATGATAATATAATATATTTTTTAATAATGATGTTATATATTTTTTTGTTTTGTTATCAAGATTAGGATATTTTAGTAGTTTTATTGAGTTGACTATAAATTATGGGTCAGACTCTATATATGAATTTAAATACTATTAACCGTTAGCTAATATGTTTTAATCTTATATTATGTTTTAGTATATATTTAATATGTTTTCTAAAGTGATCATTTATTTTTTTATTTAGTTTATATTTTTTTTTATGATTAATTTTTTATATATATAAAGGAATTATAAAATTATATATTTAGTATTTAATTTTAGCAAATATATTTAGTTTATGGATATAGATAAATTAATATATCTTTTTTAAATATCGAACTATTTTAATTTAGTTGTATTATTTTTTTAAAAATACTTATTATACATTTTTCTCTTCTTTTTTTTGTAAAAAAAGTACAGATGAATAAATATAATAAAACAATATTTATTCTTATTAATTTATGATTATTATCTTAAACAAAATATATTATTTTATATTAATATATAATAAAGAATATAAATATTAGCATTTTAATAAATTTATATATTTTACACAAGCTTGTATTTAGTGCCTATGTTTTAGAAATTAGTTATCCTAGAAAGTATAATCTATATATATTCCGCTAAAATATTGTTTTATATTTTTAAATTTTCACAAATAGTTATTTTTATAAAAAGAAATATATATTTTTAGTTTAATATCATAAATTTCTCGATATTGAGAAATATGCTTTAAATTAATAAATTTTTTAATATTTTTTTTTTGGACTGACTCAAAATTTCATATAATATATTTTATCTGTTATATTCATTAGGATTAATTAAATAATTTTTATTTTTTAAATCATTAAATAAAAATAAATTAAAATTAAAGCATTTGTATTAATTAATTTGATTTTGTTAATATCATTAAAAATAATTTATAATTAAAATTAAATATTTAAATATTTTAATACTTTTTACTTAAAAAATATTTTGTAAGAATTATTTATTAATATTAGGGGGTTAATTATGTCGTTAAATTTTGTTTAATTAAAAATCTTGCTTTAAATTATAAATTTCTTTAAACAAGATAATTATTTTTAACCCATATTATTTGAATATATTTGCTTATAATTTTATATATTAACTTAAATAGAAAATAAGAATTTTCTAAATTTAACAAAGGTTTGATTTTTCTTATTTAGTAATATATTGGCTCAACGAATATAGATTAATATATTTTCTATGTATTAAAATATTTTATTCATTTATATTTTTAGCTCGTTTCTTTAATATTTTGATTAATTTATTTAAAATATTTTTGTTTTTGCTATTTTCATATTTCTGGTTTTATTTAAATCATATTAATATTATTCTTCCAATTATTATTTAAAATTTTATATATTCTTTAGCTTTTTCTTTTATATTTAAGAAAAAGTTTATTATTGATGTATGAATTTATTTTTTAATTTCTAATTGCAAATATTAATTTTATCGGCATTTTTATTTCAAAAGAATATTCATTTATATATTTTATAAATATTTTTGGATAAAGAAAACTATTGTTTTTTATTTTAAACTAAAAATTTATTTTTAATTACATTTCAAATGAAAAATCATTTATTTCAATAAAATTATTATTTTAATTTTCAAATTACTTATTTAAAAATATTAAAATAAAAAATAATAATATTTAAACATAAAAAAAAGATTATAATTAAATATAATTATTATTTTTTTTAAAAAACATATAGATATTTTCAAAATTTTTATAAAATTTTAAAATAATTTAATATTTCATTAATAATTTATAATATATAATTTATATTTTATAATTAATAATATATTATATATATTAATAATATATAATTAATTAAAATATATTTATAATAATTATTAAAAAAAGTTTTAATTATATATATTTTGTAAAATTAAATTATAACTTTATTATTTTTAGATAATTATCAAATAAATAATAATATATATTATATTTTTCTATAAATTTGATTAATATAATGTAATAAATTTCGCATGCTGTTAGTGAATTTATATAATTATATTATTTACTAAATTTTATAAATTTATTCAATTATATTTTTTTAAAAGTATATAAACTAACATAAAGATTCCAATTTTATTTAAAATAAATGAAGATAGCTAATTAAAAAAATAATTTTTACATAGTTTATTTTTATTAGTTAAAGCCTAAGATAAAATTGATAAGTCGTTTTTCCTAATTTAAAAAAAAAATTGCGATTAAGGCTGCTTGGATTAAAAAAGTTTGATAAAGAGTGGCAAATTTTCCTATTAAATATACTTATAATTAATTTTTTAAGATTATATTTAAGAGTTTTTATTTATATAACTTTATATATATATATTATTTCTTTTTATGTATTTAACTTTTTTTTATTAATAAGATTTTTTTATGTTATAAAA
Organism: Ichthyophthirius multifiliis; assembly: GCF_000220395.1. Taxonomy (NCBI): domain Eukaryota; phylum Ciliophora; class Oligohymenophorea; order Hymenostomatida; genus Ichthyophthirius; species Ichthyophthirius multifiliis. Next base: position 50,739 of record NW_004086064.1, read on the forward strand.
TGAATTTTATTGAACAATATTTTTTAATATACTTTTTCATGAATAATTTTGAGGACTGATATTCATAATATATTTATTACATTTATATATTATAAATTTATAAATCAAACTTTTATAAAAGTAATTTAAAAGAAACTATTATTTTATATTGGTGTTTTCACTATTTTCATTATAATTTAATAAAGTTCAAATGATTTTATTAAAATTTTTATGGTTTTTTTTTTAAAAAAAATAATAGAATTCTACAAATGTATTGCAAATATTAATACTAACATTTTTATAGGTCGATCTTACTGTTTTAAATATTTCTCAGTATATTTTAATTCAAGAATTTCATAAACTTAGAATTTTTTATATATTTCAGTTTATATTTACTTAGAATTGTTAGCTTATATTTAAGTTTTTATATTTTAATATTTAATCAATTATATATCAATTTATAATTATAATAATTACTAAATATTACTATCCTCCATATTATTACAAAAATAAAAATTTATTGTAAAACTGTATATCATATTCTTCTATATGCATTATTTTTATGAATACAATATTTTTATTTTATTAAGAGAAAATAAACAATTTTGAAATGATTTTAACTTAATTCTTTTAATATTCAACAAATTTAAATTATTTTTATAAATTTAATGTATTTTCAAAATTAAATCTTAATATTTTCTTTTATTCTCAGAATATTTCATTCTAAATATATTATATTAATAAATATATAATGTATTACTTTATAGATTTTTTTTTTAAATATATTATTAATTTTATTTTGAAAATTAACAAATTTCTGACAAAATAAATTACTATTTATGGAAAACTATTATCTATAAATTTTCTTAAACAATAAAATCTTTATCTTATAAATATTTATTTTTGACATAATTTAAAAGAAAAAAAATAAAAAATTGTATAAAAGAATAATAAAAAATATATATAAATGAAATGATAATAAAATATTACTTGCTTTGAAGTAAAAATATTGGCATTAAATATATCTATATATTTACTCTATTTCTGATTTATTCTCCGAATTAGAAAATATCCTTGTCAAAAAATAACTAAAACTTATACAAATGAAAAAATATAATTTGACCGAAAATTGATAAATATCTAATAATTTAAAATATAAATACAGATTGTTTTTAAAGGCTTGTAATTCTTAAATCGAATTTGGAATAAAGCCTTTTTGAATAATATGACAAAAAATTTATTTTTATTTATTAAAATAACAATATATTATAAAGGATATTTAATATTTGAAAAAATTAATTATAAAAAATTAAAAAATTTCTAATAATTAGTTTAATTTAATTAGCAAAGATATAGGAAAAAAAAAATACAATTTATTTTTCAGCCTATTATTAAATTTATTCTGAATACTTTCAATAATTATTGGGTAAAATTTTAACAGTCCATTAGAGTTATTAAATTATACATACTTAATTTAATGTATATTTTTAATATAAATAACAAAAAGATATTTTTTAACAAAAACGATAAAAGCATTGATAACTTAAACAAAAAAAAATCATATATATATATTGGAATATTATATATTTTTTAAACAAAATTGAGTCATAAATAAATATAGACAATTTTTTAATACTATTCTTTCTTTTTTCTTCCCTCCCTCCTTTCTTTTTGTTTCATCTTATTTTTTGAAAAAAATAAAAAAACATTATGAAAATAATAAAATTACATGCTTAATTTAAATTTTATTTTTTCTTTACATAAATAATAAGCTTTTTTTGCGAAACTATTGTTTAGTTATGATAATTAAAAATAGTATTTCTTATTTTTTAAAATAATAATTTGTTTTTGGTATTTATGTTAAAAAAGTTTTTTAAAAAAGAATATATCAATACAAGTATATATAATTTAATAAATATGAACAGTCAATAAAATGAAAAACTATTAAAAATATCCTGTGTAAATTTAATGTTAGGTTATACAATAGAAAATAGATAATTATTTATCTAATAAACTGTTATTAAAAAAAAGAAATTAATATAAAAATTTTAAAAAAAGGAAAGAGAAAATAATATAAAATTGAAATTAGTATAAAAAATAATATGTTTTTAATAAGATTTTAATTTATATTCCAGCTTTAAAAAAAATAAATATAATATAATAATAAACATATATTAATATTTTTTTAAAATATAATAGATATAATTATAAGAATTAGTAATAATATAATTAAATATAAATCATATCTTTAATTAATTTTTATTAAAAATATTAAATTTTATATAATAATAAATTAAAAAGAATAATATTATCAATAATAAAAAATGAGAAAAAAATAGAAACACCACTTTTTTTTATGAAAGGGTTTTAATATAATTAAATGTAAATAAAAAAACTTATATTACAGTAATATATATCTATTATTTTTTAAAAAAAAAATTGATATAAGATAAAAAAAGATATTAGTGTTTTTTAAAAAATTTAATATAGCTAAAAAAAAAAAATTAAATATAATATAATGTTGAATATTAAATAAATGATTTCAATATAATAATTAAGTACCTATTAATTATCAATTTTTAAAAATACATTTAAGTTTAAATATAAATTTAAAATAATTTGCTTAATTATATTTTAAAAATTAAAATTACATTTAATTTACTAAAAATTAAAAATTTCATATGATTAAATAATCAAAATTAATGATAAAATATGCCAAAAATGCAAAAAATATTCAAAATAGAATAATAATTTGTTAATAGAAATGGAAAAACAACAAGATATAAAAAAAAAGTATATATCAATTACAAAAAATTTAAGAATTTGCTTAAAATGTTTAATAAAATATAATTAAGAAATGCTAACAAAATTTTTATTAATATAAGAATATAATCATATAATAAATGCATTATAAATAGTTTAAAATGTCATAATATTAATTTTATTAGCCCTTTTTAATAGCATATATTGATTTTTTATAATGGGAAAAAAATATCATATATATATATAATTCAAATTTTAATTTATTTTTGTCTAATAAATATTTTAAAGTTACCTGATTATATATTTTTTTCATAGAAATTAAAAAAAAAATTGCTAAAATCATATATTAATTTTTTTATAACAAAAATTAATATTATTATTTAAAATTTATATATTTATAATGTATTTCTCATTTTATAATATATTTATGATTTCTGAATAACATATTTTCATATAAATTTATAAAATAAAATAAAAAATTGGTTTATAAAATCATCAATATATATTAATTAAAAAAACTAATATGAATTATTATAAAAAATATATTATTAACAAATCAAATTCTAATATAAATAAAAATATAGTAGATTATCGAATTTATTACAATATATATTAATTTAGATTTCTATAACATCAAAAAAATATAAAATTACGTTATTTTAAATGTATTTTTTATAAAAACTTTAAAATATAATAATTTTTTTTTAATTTTAATAAAAGTATAAATAATTAAATTAAATATTTAATAATAACATATCAATACTAGTTAGTTCGAACCTTTAGAAAAGTGAACCTAGCTGGCTGATTTAAGTTTCACAATAAAAATCTTTAATAATGAGCATATTATATATTTCATAAAGAGTTCAAGATCTGAGTAAAAATATTATATTAAAATTAAATAATTTAATATACTATTAACCAAAAAAAATATTTATTTGAATCAAATATTTTTTATTATTATTAGAATTAAAATATTAATATTAATTTAAAAATAAAATTAACTTAGATAATAAATTATTCATAAATATAAAATTATATCAATATCCTATTAAATAAAAATTTAATATCGAAATAAAAAACTTTTTGTATTAGCAAAAAAACTATAACTTTTTTATAAATATTTATTTAATAAAAAATTAAATAGAAAAAATAAATATTTAATAAAAATAAAATTAAATATTATTTTATTAAAAAATATATATTTAATATAATATAAATAAATACTATTAAAAAAGAATAGTTATTTTTGGGTATCTTAAAAGAGTCTGCTGTCGCAATATGAGACGTATGATTTAATGATTATGAATTTGTTTGACTGGTCTCATATTTTTCGGGATATATGATTTCGAGGTGGCAAAACATTGGATATTACTCTGTCCTGCATGTAGTACGCTACATACTTTAAAGAGTCTAATTCTATAGGCGGTACAGAGGCATTTTGTAAATCAATACTGCCGCTCCATCTTTCTAAGGCAGATGTGCCTATCGCGCCAAGGGTTTTAATTTTTCCTCTGAAGAACCCGTTGGTGCGGATTGTTAAAATTATTAGATCTTCTAGATACAATCGATGACTTGTTCTGTAGTTCCACTTCTACTGCTTTTCTTGAATCGCGATTTTGAGGATTTAGAATATACAAATATATTTTCATCTCAAATGTGAAATATTTTAATTTAAAATTTTAAAATTTTAAAATAAATATATATAAATATTATAAATAAAAATATTGTTTTTTAAAAATTATTTTTTTGTATTGAAGTATGTATTATATCTTATATTTTTATTTTTTTATTTAATATACCATACAGTGTGTATCCGACTGAACCCATAAATTATATGGAGTTTTTTAGCTACAATGCCTTATTGAGTTGTAGGATGGAAAAATATATGGATTAAATAAAAATTTAATTATTCAAATATTAATATTGATTTAAAATTTTATATTTTATTTTATTTTAATTTAATTTAATTTTTATGTTTTTATTTTTCAATTTTTTTTTTACAATTTTTATAAGTATTAATTTAAAACCATAATTTAATGATAATAGTTTTAGAAATTCAAACTCAAAATTATAAAATAAAACTATCCTTTTATAAATGCAGAATAGATTTTTTAATAAGCAAACTAAAGAGTAGTTTATTACTATTGTAATAATTCACAAACTTTTTAGGTATATACAAAAAATTATCCCTTTAACAAGTAAAATTATCTAGAAGTCAGAAAGAATTAAAGATAACCTTAATAATGAGTAAAATTTAAATGTATAAGATATGAAGATTTCTTCTTTCTTCAAAAACAAATAATTTAGTTTCATTAGAATTTATATAAAAATTATAAAAATTTTAATTATTTAATATATATTATAATTATTATTTCTTAAACTTTGAATTTAAATAGTAAATAATTTTTTTGTAAAAAAAATTTATACTCTTCAGCTGCATATATAAAAATAGATATGTAAATATAAATATATAAACAAAAAAAATATTAATTAAATTGTATTTATAAAATTTTTTAAATAGATAACATTAAAAGTGGTTATAAAAAATGCAAAATAAATATTTATAATTAAAAATTAAAGTATATATAATAAATTTATTAAATTTTTAAATATAAAAAAATATAAAATATATATTATATATATATATATATATCTATATATTTTTATTATTATTTTTTTTTTCTTTATTATTTTTTTATTAAAATAAAACTGATTATTATTTTTTATTTTAATTGTAAAATATAGTTAGTTATATTATTTTTAAATTAAAAATATGAAATTTATTTACTATAATAATTAATAGTTAATTTTAAAATCATATTTTTAATGGCTATTTTTTTTTTACTAATCTTTAAATAGTATTTTTAAATTAAGTTTAAAATAATTATTTATCAAAATAAAATGCTTCTTAATTTATTAAATATTAATATAAAATATATAAATCTAATATATACTCTTTTTTTAATTATCAATATTATAAAAAAATAAATAATACATATTGAAATATATCAAGCAATAAAAATATTTCTAAAAAACTAAAAAATACAAAAATATATTAGTTAAATTAATTAATTTTTAATTATTTGTAATAAACATAATTTAATTGTTTTTATCATAATCAAAATTCAATAAATATTTACTCCTATTCTTAGTTAATATTATTTTTTTGTATAAAATATTAACTTTATATATACTTATCTGTTTCATCTTTTATAATATAATCATATTTATCAGGTAAAGAAATATTATTAAGTATTTAAAGCATATTTGAAAAATCATATATATTATATTATTAGTTTTTAGTGATTACTTTTGTTTATTTAAAAAATAGTTTTGAACATTTTTTATCTTGTAGTATAAAATCTAATTCTTAATCATTTTATATTTATTTATACTATTATTTAATTTTATAATAAAAAGCAAAATTTTATGGTTATTAAATATCATCAAAGTTATTCAAAATATAATCATAAAGTTTATTTAAATTTAAATTTCTATGAATAATTTTATAAACTCCTTATTTAAAATATATCTTTAACATTTTATTTGAAGCAATTTTATTTTTTAAGACAATAAAATTAATTTTTTTAACAAATTTATGTAATTTAAATATAATTAAAAATAAATGAATATATATAAAATATATAAATGTATATAATTTTAAAGAAAATATTATTTAATGATAAAACTGAATTAAGAATAATTCTAAAATTTAATTATTATAATTTTAAATATTTTTATTATTCTTTTTTTACTTATTTTTATATTCTTATATATTTTTTTAATTTACTATTATTCAAAATTAATATATATAAAAGAGACAAAAATTTTTATTAAAATAATTAAGTAAAAAATTAATATTTTATATATAAACAATTTTTTATTTTTAACTTTTACGAGAAAAAAGAAAAATTAAAAATTAAAATTATATTAAATTTAAATATATATATGTTCAATCTATTTATATTAGTATATATGATTTTTCAATTAAAAAATAATCATTTCTTCTTTCTTGCCTAACAATTTAATTATTTTTATTTATTAAAGTTATCTTTATTTAATTATTAGCAATCATCACAAGTAAATTAAATAGCTTCTAATTATTCTCTATCACAATCTGTAAACCCAACACAATTAGGGTGATACCATTTAATAGGACAATGCTCATTATTACAATTAATCATTAACTCACCTTAATATAATTTTTTACATTTACAAAATCTTTCAGTAATGTTTTCACTTAAAACAACTGGTTCATTTATATCTATCTTTGGTTATTAAATGTTAATATTATCAATTACTTCAATTAGTTATTCTTCATGCTTTTAGATATTAATCTTTTCTGCTTCTTAATAATTTTTTTTAATAGGAGTTTATTTTTAATTTTAGGGTTAACAATTTAAAATCTACTAATTATTAAGGACTTTGTATTTTTAATCAACTTATTTTATCTGCTATTATTGATTACTTTTTTATATTTGAGATTCACTATTTAAATTAAAAAAATATTTAAATAATATAATATAATTATATATTTTAGAAAAAAAATAAAAAAATATAAATTTTTTTATATAAAATTTGAATAAATATATTAAATTTAGTAAAAAAAAAAATTAATTAAATATAAATATTTGTTTTGTTTTATTGAATTAATAATATGAAAAAAATATTGTATTTAAAATGGTTTTTATTTTTCGAAATTTTTTCTTTGTTTATATATTATTTTTAGAAGCGTTTTTTTTAATTTTTTTTGTGATATATTTAAAATAATCAATAAAATAAATGACAAAATCAATTTTTTCTGACATTTTTTTTTTGTAGATTGTGTTTTTTTGTAAAAAAAAAACAAAAAAATATAATAAAATATAATGGTTAAAAGTAATATTATTTATTTTTTATTTTATACTTATCATTTAATATCCTTCTATTTTGCTCATAAGAATAGTAGAACGCTTATTCTGTTGAAGATAGCTCGTTAACATTTATAGAATTAATAAATATATAATCATTCTTTTAGATGTTTTAAGTATTTGTATTTTAATTATTAATAAAATTTTCAATTATCTTAATTTTAAAATATATAATATATATTTTAAAATTTTTTTACATTTTTTTATGTTATTTCTTCTACTTTCCTAAGTTGTAAATTTTCCTTGTATATTTTTGTTCATTATATATATTTTTAAGGTTATAAAATATGATGAAATTTTTATTTATTTACGGTTTTTAATGCTTTTTTTAGCTCATCATATACTTATTTAAATTAGTACTAAGGGATTTTAAAACCTAATTGTGCAAATGTTTTAGATTAATTTTCTTCTATTTCCATTTATAAAAATAATTTTATTATATTTTATAAATATTATAATTATTTTTTTTAAAAATAAAAATATTATATGTAAATGAAAATAAATTAAAATAAAAATATATTGATAATTTATAACAATTTAAATATGTAAAAAATGTCAATAAAAACACTGATATATATATATAATAATATATATATATATATATATATTTATAGATTTATATATATATTTATTTTTCTACATATTAATTTAATATTTTTAATTATAATCATTATATTTTAATTTGTGAAAATAAAAATAAAATAATATAAAAAATATATATATGATAAATTATATATATTTTTTTATCTTAGAATATAAATGTAAAATATAAATTCTTTTTCATTCAAATATTTTTTCTAGTAAGCTCATTTTTTCTTTTTTAGGCGGAACTTTACTATTAGCTAATGAATTATTCATCATCTATCCTGAGAGGACAGTACTTCCGGTGGGTCTATAAGCAGATGCTCTAATTGTACCAACAGGTAAATTATTACTAAGTTGATTAGATACTCCTCCAAATGCAGGGACATTTCTTACAACAGAAGTGCTTATATGAGGTTATTATACAACACTTTATGTAACAACAGGCTACTATACAATATTAGAAACTATAGGTTATTATTATACATAATTTTATACTACGGGTTATTATACAACATAAGATTATTAGACAACAGGTTATTAAACTATAACCTAAGATTAAGTTAGGACAGGTTAGGTGACATATTGTACTTATTATTAGACTACTTCTTGAACAGGTTAATGAACTATTTATTTTTCTATTGCTTAGTATTCAACTCTTTCTTAGACTCTTTCTTAAGGAATATATTCAATATAGCGATCTTAGTATACTTAAGGAATGTATTCAGTTTAATATTCGACAGCATAGTAATCAGTAACTCTTTTTTCTTTTGGGACGTATTCTGTTCTTTGGACTGCTTCGTATTCAACCATTACCTTTTCATACGGAACGTATTCGATTCTTGATTCTCCTTTTATTACTTCGCGTTGTAATGAAGATTAATATACTACTGGTTGTTACAATACTGCTTAAGATACTACTGGCTATTACACTACTTAAGATACTATAGGTTACTATATTAATTATTATGTTACTACTGGTTAAGGCATCACACGAACACCAGAAGCTACTAAAGGTTGAGCAACTACTTATGATTAAACAAGTGGAGGTTGCAATAATGCATTTGGAGGAAGAAATTGACCTGGTTAATTTAAATATTGGTGAGCAGGGGCTGTTGTAAAAGATCCAGTTGGTTGAGACATTGGATGATTCATTTAATCATTAAAATTTGGTTAAGGAACATTATTATTATTGTTATTATTATTATTATTGTTATTATTATTTTAGGGTTATTAATTGTTTTAGTTAATGGAATGCATTTTTTTTTTATTATTATTTATTTAATTTTAAATAAAATTATATGTTTTATATAATTTTTTTTAGAAAGTTATATTTTCTCTTCTTTTTTTTTAATTATGATTGGTAATAATAAAAAATTTTCGTCGTTAAATATAAATAAATTAAAAAGTCTACTAAAATATATTATTATTTTATATATTTTCATTTTAAATTTAAATTAATTTAAAATAAATATTTATTAAACTAACATTTGTTAACAAGTTGTATTAGAAAAATATTTGTAAATACTAAAAAATTTGTAAAAAATAAATATATTATAATTTTTACAGAAAGATTTTTATGAATATTTTTTATTTTATTTTCAGTTGTATTTTCAAATTAATTTATATATTAAAAATTATTATCATTTGCATTTTACAAATTCATTTATTTAAAATAACATTTTGAATAAATGTATAAATTTAAATTAATATGATAATATAATATATATTTATTTACTTAATTATTGTTTTTATTTTAAAAAAATAATTTATATATTTAAATGCTTATATGCATTTTATATAGTTTACTCAAACTTTAATATTAGATTAAATACTACATTTTTAAAATTATTTTATATTGGATTTTTAATTATAATAAATCAAAATATAAAAGAGGCTAAAATCATTAATGTAAAATATCTTCTTTTTTTTTATGTATATATATGATAACACAATTCTTTATTGTTATTATCAATAAATATAAATAAATTAAAATTAAAGAAAAAAATATGTATATCTTTATAGATAGATTTATTTAAAATATATTTTTATAATTAAATAAATTTTATTATTTTATCTTAAATTATTATTTTTAAGTAAAAATATGTATTAATTTTATTTTAATTATAAAATATGTACAATAAAATATTATATTATTTTAATTCTAATATATTTATATAATCATCAATTAACTTATAAAATATATTTGAAAAACATATTATGAAAAAGCATTGTATTTTTAATCATTTTTATAAATAAAATAATAATATTAAATATATTTATAATAAGTATAAATAAAAAATTCTTTATAACCAAATAAAATATTATGAAAATTTCAAAGACAAAAGTATTTAGAAAATTGACAATGTATCTTATCATATGTATTGATTTTTATAAAAAAAAAGGAACAATAAAATAAAAAAAATTATTAATAAATATCAAATAACTATATTATAAAATATTTTTAATTTGTATTTGTGTTTGCTTTAAAAATTGTATTGAATTATTATGAAAATTTATCGAAACTGTAAAAAAAAAGTTATTAAATTTCTAATCATTTATTATAAAGTTGAAATTCAATTGCTATATTCTTTTATGTCAATCATATATTTATCAATCACAGGCTTATAATTTTAATATAATTAAAAACACATTTGAGACCGATTTTATTTAATAAAATCGAATAATATATATCATTAAGAATTTTTTTTTATATAATTGATAGCTTTTACAATAAATAGAAGAGAAAATAATGTTTTTTTAATAATTATACCAATCTAATAATTTAGAATCATCATAAAATTAATATAAATGTAAAAATAAATAAAAATTAATATAAGAAAGAAACAAAAAAAGTAATTAAATGAATAAAAAAATATTATTTATCATTCTAATTTGCTGATTGATTTTGTTCATTTATAGCAGTCCTTTTTTTTGTGTTGTAAAAATAAGTTTAATGTATAAATAACCTTAATAAGAATAGCTTTTTGAAAGGCTGAAGTTAATTGCTAATAATTACCAAATACAGGCTGTAGAATTAATACTCTATATACACGTATAACATAAAAACCGTGTTGAAATAATTGCATAAAAAAGGATTACACTTATTATATTTGCAATATTTCTTTTACTTGGTTGTGAATGAATTTAACAATGTAACGTTTAATTAAAATTAAAATAACAAGAATTATTTAATATTATGGGATGATGCTAAAATATACATATATCCTTATAATTAGAATGCTGGATCTTAATTATTTGAATTAAAATTTAGAATTGGAGTAAGCAAAACTTGAATAAATTAAAGTAGGATAGTAATCTCAATGGAAAGAATCAGAAATATATTATTTAATTGTTTATCATTGATATTTTTTAATTGGCTACAGTAGTTTTAAGAAAATGTTTAAGAGTAAAAAATTTGAAGTTTGTTTTTACAAATTTAAAAATATCGAACTCAAGTTTTTAAATGGAATTAATGCTAAAGTTATATTTGGTTTATTACCTGAAAAATCTTAAAAAAATGTGATTACTTATAAGAAAGCTCTTTTGATGTTTATTTTTGATTGTAGAATATTTAAAATTAATTGCTTAAGTGGCAAAATTAAATTACCTGAACATTAAAAATTACAATATAGTTCCGTTGTTGGTGAATTATCAGATTGTAAAAATTTTTGAATAGATTATAAACTAACTTTAAATTATACTTAAATATTAGTTAATTTAGCAGTTTCTAAAGGATTATAAAAAATGTGATTCTTGAAAATGCTTGAATTATTAAGTTAAATTGTAAATAGAGTTAATTGTGACTTTTAGTTATGCATATTTCGGTCTAAAATTATTTAATTAAGGATATTCCTTTTTATTAATATCATTAACTTAAAATAATAAAAATCAATAAAATGAATTGCCTTAACTTAATTTTTAAGAAGAAGCAAAAGAAGTGTATTTTAAATATATTTAAAACTTAAAATAAAAAAAATTAATTTTATAATTTTTTATTAATTATTACTATTCAATAAAATTTATTTAAAAAAAATATTTAACACATTGAAAAGGGTATTTATTTTAATTTTAAACTATTAGAATTTTATCATTTAAATATATAAGATAATTACTATAGTTTGCTTTTTAATGTATATGAATTTTTATTTTATTTTTTGTTTTATATTTTATTTTTATTTTTATTTTTAAATACTTTGAATGCTATAATTAAATGCTTATATGTAATTTTTTATTAGTTATTTAAATCAAATTTAATTAATTTATTAAGTAAGAAAAAACTATATTTTCATTAAGTATATTTATTTAATTAAAAATATAAGATTTGATAAAAAAATATGTATTAACAAAATATTTTTAATTTTTAAATATTAAGATAAATTTATATATATTAATTTAAAATTTTATTATATTTACATAAAGAAAAATCATTTTTTAATCTTATAATATTATTCTGCAAAATAAATAAAAGTTTATGTTTATAAAAACTTGTTTGTAAAAGCTTTCTCTTCTGCTTTTTTAAGAATTTTTTAAGATAGCTTTTTAAAATTAAGTTATTCTTTTTTTCCAGATTATTCCACCATTCCTTTAGCTGGCATACAATCAAAGATGTAATATTTATAGGTCATTTAAATAAGATCAAAAAGTTCCTATATAGCTTAAATTTAGAAGTTATTTTATTAATTGATATTAATAATTTTTCTATTTTCAGCAGATAAATTATTACTATTTTTGACTTAGCTTTAGATTTAGTTATTAATATTATTATTAGAAATAGGAAAGAACATTATTTTTTCTAATTCTAAGCTGACTTAGTTTTACGTGAAGAATTAAAATTAAGGCTAAAAATTATTGAAAATGCTAAAAGCTTTTTTAATTTCATAAAAATATTTTGAATAATTCATCGTACATCCCATTTAAATAAAAAAATTTCTTGTCTCTTCCGATAAGAAAAATCTATTATTATCCAAATCGATAAAATTATTAATATCATATCCTTTAGAAAAGACCATATTATTTTTCAAGAATTCGAATCCTTAATTAATTCCATAAATAAAAGGAATAGGCGAATCCAAATAATCTAGCATATTTTCATCCATATTAAAAACAGGATGAACATATTAGAAAGGTTTAATAAAAGAAATAAAAGTTATAATTGCAGCTGATAATTTATTTATGCTTTAAGAAAAGAAGACTATTTTTTACTCAATAAGTATAGATGAAAGGATGAACCAGAAATCTTCAAATGACATTTATTAAAGAATAATATTTGCACTCCACATAATGTCTAAATAATTCAAATAATTTAAATTTGGAATCATTGTAATGTTTTGAAAAAATTAATCATTTTTAAAATAAGAAAAAGTTAATGTTTAATTCATTTCAGGTTTTTATAGTTGAATTTTCGAAAGTAGTTATATCTATTCAAGTGAGCTTTGAGAAATTAAATTTTTTAAAGTATTTAAAAAAAACGTAAAATCTAAATGTTGAATTGAATTTGCACTTTTTTTTTTGTGTGCCAAATATTCACTACTTCTTTCTTTTTATATTTATTATAGTATTTATGTAATTGCTTTATTAAAAAATGAAAAGAAAGGATAATAAGTTAACAAACAGATTGAAAAATTAGTTTTAAAAATAAAGTTTTTATCTTTTTTATTCCAAAGGAAATCTTCCCAAACAAAATAAATACAATAGAGGAATTTATTAATATTACATTATTAAAGTATAGGGTTATTAAAATTCTTTTCTTCATAAGTTTCATTACTTTTAATAATAAAAACGAATTATTCAACATGTTTTTCTTCTAAATTTCTAAATATTATTTATTCAACTTCGTCACTATATTTTTATTAAACTCTTATTATTCTTTGATTTTTTGTTGCTTTTATTCCAAAAGGAAAACATTATCTTAATGCCATTTCTTGTTATGATTAATCTATTTTTTTTGAAGGAGAAAACAATAAAATCTAAGGATCTGCTATTTGTTCATTTAAATTATTTTAGTTTTCATCGAATATGCGCAAATTAGGACCTAATAATAGTATTTATTCGAATAATAAATCACCCATTTTCGATTCGAAAATCTATTTTTCAAATTACATTTATGTTATTAAATTCTATTATGGATAATTTAAACGTAGAGAACTTGGAAAAACGTTTAAATTGTTTACAGATATAGTTATTTATTCAGGATCAGTTTCTTTGTATGTTTATTCTTCTTGCTGTTAATTTTATAGAAGAAACGGTTGTGCAGATTAAGTAATCTAAGATGAATATTATTTTAAAAATTTATTTGTTTTTAATTCTTAACTTATTTCCTTTAAACTGCTTGGTTAATAAGTTGGCTAATCTATTACTTCTTAAATACGTTTTAGTTCGAAAACATAATATGTTATTTGATTTTGTAAGTTTTAGTTTTATTTTTTTAATTCTTCTGTTTGTATTAATAATTCTTTTTTTTGTTCTTTTATTTCTTTATATGCATTTTCTAATTAATTCAATAATTTTAAAAACGATATTTTTTGATTTTCTAAAAGGTCTATACGTGTTTTTTAATACTAAATTACTTCGATTTTCTAATCATTTGATAATTAGAATATATCTTTGTAGTTATATGAATTTAAATATTAAGATAGTTATTATTTCATTTATATATTTTTATTATTCTTTATATATAAGCTTAGCTTTTTTATTTTATTTTTTTAAAAAATATATATATACATACATATGTATTTAATTAATATAAATCTATATATATATATATATATTTCATATATTTTAAAAATATTCTAATCAATATTAAAAAATTTATTTTTAATAAATTTTTTTAAATATCAACTAAGACATTTATTTTATATGCATTTTATTAATTAATAACTAATTATAAATAAAAAATCTAAAATTATTTATATTTCTAAAAATTGTTTTAAATAAATAATTTTATAATATTAAAATTAATTGTTTAAAAGATTAATTTTTTGACAATTTATAATTATTAAAAATAAATTTAAGATACTTTTATATATATTATTTTTAAATACTATTATTATTTTATATTTAAATTAAATATTTTCTTTCAAAATCCTTTATAAAAAATTATTTATATATTATATTTTAATTTGTTTATAATATTTAAAAAATAATATATATTTTTTTAAAAAAAAATTAAAATGTTTAATATATATACATTTCTATTATAAATATAAAAAAAATATCTTTTTATTCCCATAATAAAGATGAATTCTTTTAATAATATGTTATTGTCTTAATATAAAAACTTTTTTTTAATATTAAGACCTTCTACAAAGTATTAAATGAAAACAGCTAAAAAGTTTTTACTTCACTATCATTAATTTAGGTAAATTCCTATTTTGGAAAAAGAAAAAAATACTAAACGTTATACTATTTTGGGAGCTATTACGAAAAGTTAAGTTTTTAATACATTTTTTTTGGTTTTATCTCAAAAATAATTTAAAATTTAATTATTAAAGGAGAATATTAAAATTATTTATATTTTTTGATTAAGCATCACAAAGCATAATAGATATTTTAAAAAATTAATTTGGAACAAGATTCCAGTGATTTATACGTCTAAAAATACCCCAGCTCTTAATCCTATTGAACTTATTTGGGCATAGATCAAAAGAATATTTAGTTAAGTATTGATTTTAATAAATAAAATATTTTTTAAATAATTTATAGATCATTTAAATAAATAAAAAAAAACTAATTTATTATTATATTCTAATAAGTGTTTTAATCTTTATTAAAAATTATTGAGAATGTAAAACTTCAGTGGTGCCCAACATTCAGAATGAATTATTTTCAGATAAAAGTTTTTAAAAAAAAAAAATGTAAAAAATACTTATTAACAATAATCAAGTTTAAAAGCTTAAATTAAAAAACATAAAATATAAAAAATATATTTTAAACAAAACTTAATATAAAAAAATTATATTTATTATTTAAAAGTAAGAAGGACATATAAATAAGTTATATTAAAAAATTTTAATTATAAAAATAAAGATAACATAATAAATTAAAAACAAACAAAAAATCAAAGAATCTATCAAATATATTATAAAAATAAATTAAAAAAAATATTTATTATTTAGAAAAAATTCTAAATTATTTTACTAAATTAAAAAATTATAATATTTTTTTATATAATAAAGTAATTTTTTTTATAATTTTGTTTACTTATATAAAAATAAATAAATTATAATAATATATATTTTAACAGAGTTAAATAAAAAGATTTTTTCAAAGAAATAATAAATATATATAAGATACAAAAATATTATTCTTTTAAAAATTATTACAAATTACATATTTTAATAAAGTTAGAAATTCCTTAGTCGATTTTTGATATTTAACTTTATAAGAATAATTGTAAAGTCAAAAGGGGTATAATAAAATTTATAAATGCTATTTTTCTATTGGTTAATTGATTAAAACAAATTAAGTTTTAATTTTCAAATATTTTAAATAAAAGAAAGACATTATTTATTATTTTAGCTTCCACAAAATATGCAAAAAATAAATAAATGAAATTTTCTCTTTATATAATTTATAATATATTTTCTTTATGTATTTTTTCGAAAATAACTTAAAAAATACAATTTGTCTAATTTATTTTAATTTAAAAAACAAATGATTGTTATTAAAAATTATATTTATTAAAGTAATAATTAATTTATTTATTTTTAATTTAAAATATTAGGTTTAATTTAAAAAAAGTGCATTTTTTTAATTTATGTTTTATATAATTCAAATTATTAGTTTATTTTAAAAATTAACTAACATTCACAATTGAAAAGTAATTGAAAGTAAAACATATATATTCTATATAATATATATTTGTTTTTATATTATATATATATATTTTTTGTTTATCAAATAAATGTAATCTTTCATTTTATATTTTAATTTTTCTTTTCTTTGTTTTTATTCAATTCTTTAAAATTATTATAATTTTTGTTAAGCTCTTTTTACTCTTAGTTATAGTCATAATTAATTAAATTAATATATTTTTATTCTTTTGGTTTCGGCATCCTTCATCTATTATACTTTTTATTATTAAGTGATCTTATAAATTCCTCTTTTTCTTACTGAATTTCCTTTTGTGACATATAAGAATGACAATTTTTTTTTTTTTTTAAATATCAAAAAAAATTATTTTGTATATTTTTATATCCTTAATCAAAATCTTTAAGTAATTTATTTTTGTTTATTTACTTGATATTTTAAAAATAAATAGTTTGTTTAATCAAAAAAGTGTAAAGATTTTAATAGATAGTCTTTTTCAGGCAAGTTTAAAAAATCGTAACCCAAAGACATATCTATATACTTTTCAGATAAAAGTTTTAAAATTTTTTAATAAATTTCAAACTTAGTTTAAGACTTGTTCAGCTTTAGAGTGAATTTAGGCCAATTTTCCAAAATTAAAACTTTTACTTCACCTTTTAAAGTTTATTCAAGAAACTTTTGATTGACTGTTTTTGAAGAAAATTAATGTAATGAAAGCTTAATTATTTACTTAAAAGTAAATTGTTTATTCTCAATAATAATATATATAAATAATTTATAATTTTTGCAAAACAATTTTTTTTTTTTAAATAAATTAAAAAAGATGAGATTATTTCCAATTAGTTAAAATAAACTAACTTGAATATTTGAAAAGAATATAAAAATATTTTTTTGTTTTGTTTAAAAAGTTAGATAATGTTTAAAATAGTAAATGTAAAATTTCAAGAAAGTTTTAAATGAGATTGAACAATAATACAAAAAGAAAATTATATTTAATAAAATTTAGCTTTGATTTAAAAAAGAATTATATCTAAAATGAATTTTTAAAAATTAAATTTCAAAAATATATGAAAAACTATTCTAATTAAAAATACAACTATAGTACTGAAACCAACTACATATCTCTAACACCAATTTAAATAAAATTTAAATTAATAATTATAGTATAAAAATAATTTTTATCCTAAAAGTGACTTAATTTATACTTATATACTTTAAGCAAAATGTCACTATGTACTTCTCATTTATCTTCTCACAACCCTCCCAATCTTTTTAGGAGTGGGATTTATTTGAAGTGTTAGATCTCTAGACGTTTATCATTGTCTCTCTCTGTTTTTTTTTTTTTTTTTGGGAATTTAGAATAGATATATTTTATTTTTTTACTAATCTAAAATTTATTAAAAGTAAAATTTAATGAATGAAAGTAAAATTTTAATGAATTGTCTTGAAAAATTATTAAATGATATTATTATTTATTTTAGATATGTGTTTTTTATTTTATATTGTGTAGCACAATGTGTTAGCCATATAATTTAATTATGACAGTATACTATTATGCAAAAATACATGCATATATTATATGTTATAAACTTATCAACCTTAAGTACAACTAAAATATATTATTTATATACTTTTTTATTATATATATAAGAATTTAAATAAACATTTTTTTATATTTATTAATAATATAAAAAAATTATTTTTATTTATAATTTTTATAAAATTTTTGAATGTTTTTTTATTATTATTTAAAAATTTGAATAACAATTTTTTTTATTTATGTAAAATTTCTTATAAACTACAAAATAGTAGCTCGAATAAGAAATATAATATTTAATTTAATGTAACTCTAATTTAGATTATGATAATACTTTAAAAGTTGATAATATTTTACAAGAAGAGCTTAAATTAACTTAAAAAATTAAAGATATATAAGATAAACAAAATTATATAGATAAAGAGTAATAAAAAGAAAATAGTATTCAAGGAAATGATTTCGAAAGTTTATTAAATTTATTTTTTCAAGATAAAAGTTAGATCTATATTTAAAGCTTACGGAATATTTATTAGTAAGAAATTAATAATCAAGCTCTAAAATATAAAATAAGTTTATAAGAATTCGAAAACTAAATTTTAGCATATAAATAATAAGCAATAAATTCAGAAGAAAAACAAATAATAAATTTATAAAATTAAAAAGAAAAATATGAGAATCAAATATTTTAATAATAAGAAGAATATAGTAACAAATTATAAGTAATATAATAATAATATTAAGAGAAAATAAATATTTTATAAAGCAAATAAGAAGAAATGTAGTAAATTAATTAATAAGCTTAAAACTAAATAATAAATTATCAAAAATAAATATAAAAAATGATTGAATAATCTAAAAATGATAAATAAATTTTATAAGATTAATAAAAAAAGTAGGATTAGTTTTTATCAATACTAAATGAAACTAGAGACAAAATATATATTAAAAACTAAGATAATTTGTAAAGAATTTAGCAAAATTTTGATATTATTATTAATAACTTAAAATAATAATTAGAAGATAAAAATAATATTATTTTAAATCTTTAAGATTAGATTAAAATAATTCAAAATACTAATAATTAAAAAAATACTATTTATGAAGATAAATACTAAATATAACAAAAATAAATAAAAGAAAAATAAGATTAGGAAATTAATTATTTGAAATAAGAAAATTAGCTTTATCTATAAGAGAAAAACCAATTAAAGTGCATAATTACAAAATTAGAATAATAAATCTAAAAAAGTAAAAAGCTTAATTAATATGATAAAAAGGATAGAAATTTATTTTTTTAACAACAGTATAAATCATATTTTACGAAAAATTTTTGAAATGATAACCTTAAATATATTTTATTTAATCTAAAATAAACTATTGATATTTAAAATTCAAATTTTATATTTACAGTTATAATTTATAAAAAAGAGTTTATTCAGATTTAATTAATGTTTGTTTAATTAAATACTTTATAATAATTTATATATGTATGATGTAAAAAAAAAAACATTTGACTTAAATATAAAAAACACAAAACTAAAAATTGTATTATATAAAAGGCACTTTTTCAATTCGTATTTATAAAAGCAAATAAAATATAGAATATATAATTTTTAAAAATTTAAATAATAATCTTTTTTAAGAAATTTATGCTTTATCTAAAGTAAAATTAAAAGGATATTATGTTTTATCCAACTTTAATAAAATATATTTATAAAAATAAAGGTTCTAAGAAAAGCATATGTAAAAGTTATGAATTTGAAAAAAAAAATATGGGAATGTTTTTTGATTGTTATAAATAAACTATTATATAATTGTTTTTAATAAAAAAATTAATTTGATTTGAAAATATGTATAAATTTATTTAAAGACATAAATATTTTTTATAAAATTATAATATTAAAGTTTATTTCAATTTTTTTTTTTTTTTTAATGATTTTGAATAATCTATTTTTAGATTTATAAATAAAATTTATTATCTTCATAAATAAGATATTTTTTTAATGTTTATACCTTCAATCTTAAATATGTTTTTTAAATAATCTAAATTTTTAATATGTCTCAAATACTTTAATATTATTTATTTGTTTTATAATTCTTATTATTCAAGTTGATTTTTTTAAAAATTATGCCAGAAAGTATCGCACTATTAATTTTCTTGTTCAATTTCTTATTTCTATATCCTAATATCATAAATGCTTTTAATAGATTGTGGCAAAAGAGGTGAATTAGCTTCAGATAATTTTTTAATATAGTTTATATTTAAATAAATGTTAAAAAAATTGCTAAATTTATACAAATTTCCAGCTAAAACAATTAAAAATAAAGTAGAAATTTTATTTCTAAGTTTACTATTAGGATTTCTTCTAAGAACCATTTATTATCTATTTGTATATTTAATATTTAATAAAATTATAATTATCGTTTATTTAATTATTTAATTTTAAAAATAAAATAACAAAAAGATATTATATATAAATTATATCAATATATAAATTATTAAATAAAATGAAATCAATAAATTTAATTTAAAAACATGAAATTAATTAAATTAAGCAACTATATAATTTTTATATACGAAATATTTAAATATTTAATTTTTTCATTTCATTAAAGGCATGGAAGTTGAAACATTATATGCTGCATCTGTTTCTTCTTTCCATCTTGAAGTAACAGTTTTCATTTAAGTATAGAACTTAACCCCAGCTTTTCCATAAAAGTTCAAGTCTCCTGCAAAAGATCTCTAAAATATTAATAAACAAAATAAAAATAAAGTAAAAAAACCTTATTTCCTGTAAATGAAAGCATAGGAAGAGGTACTGGAATAGGCAAATTAATACCGATTTACCCGCATTCAATAAATTGTTAAAAGTGTCTTGCATAAGACATGCTTTTAGTGAAAATAGCACATCCATTTCCATATTAATTACTATAAAAAGTTAAAATTAATTAAATTAAAAACATACCTATTTATAAATTTGATAGCCTCATCTAAAGTATTTACATGTACAACACATAATACAGGCCCGAAAATTTCTTCTTAATAACACTTCATGTTTGCTTTTACTCCACTAATAACAGTAGGTCCAACAAAATTTCCATTAGGATATTTTTAGTTTTTATAAGTTCTACCATCTAAATGTATTTTAGCTCCTTCTTATTCAGCACTATCAATAAGCTCAATAACTCTTTTTTTTAACTTTAAAAAATTATATATATTAAAAGTAAATTAGAATTATAAAAAAAAATAGAAATTACTTCAGGATAACACAAAGCAGCCAAATCGACACCTTCATCCATACCATTTCCTACTTTTAGTTTTTTAGCTTTTTCAACTAATTCAGGAAGCCAATTAATACTATCTCCTACCATAACAGCAACCGATAAAGCCATACATCTTTATCCAGCGGCACCAAATGCAGCAGAGACAAGTGCATTCAAAGCATCTTACTTATCACAATCAGGCATAATAACACCATGATTTTTAGCTCCCATATTAACTTGACATCTTTTTAAATTTTTAGAAGCATTTTAATAGATAAATTCTCCTGCTTTATTTCCACCTACAAATGAAATTGCTTTAATATCTGGATGTTCAGTTATTTATTTGACAGTATCAAATCCTCCATGTACAACGTTTATTACACCTTTAGGAATTCCAATTTCATTCATTATATTCATAATATGTTAAACTGTTCCTGGAACTTTTTCCGATGGTTTTATTATAAATGTGTTTCCACATGTTATTGCATAAGGTATCATCCATAAAGGTATCATACACGGAAAATTAAAAGCTGATATGCCAGCACATACTCCCAAAGGGACTCTATGAGAATACATATCTACTCCTTTTGCAACATTAGGTATTGTTTCTCCTTACATTACATGAGAAATACCTTTATTTGATTTTGATGTCGATTTTTAAAAAACAAATAAATACCGCATGAATGTTCAATTACTTCTAATCCTCTAATGATATCACCTTTAGAATCAATTAAGGTCTTTCCGTTTTCTTAAGTTATTATTTTAGCTATTTTATCTGTATCTTCTCGTATTCTATGTTATAAATTTAGCATATATCTTTGTCTTACTAATAGAGGTGTCTTTTAATTGAAAAATATTTTTTTATTTATATTTTTAGCTTTTTATTTACTTGACTCCATGTTTAAAATGCATTCTATGCACATTAAACAGCCTCATTAAATTCTTCAGGTGTTGATTAAGGCACTTTTGATATAAGTTCTTATGTAATTGGATTTCTTACTTCAAAAAATTATGTTGCTTTTGAAGATTTCCATTCTCCATTTATAAAGTTTGACAAAACCTTTTGTTTATAAATTTATTCATTTTAATATGAGTATATATATATAATTATTTTGAACATTTGAAAAATTAAAAGAAAGATAGGGATTGAATAAATTAGCTGATTTCAATTATTTTTAGATGTGTAATGATATCATTTTTTTATTTTTTAAATTTCTATTATTTTTTAAATTTTTTTTTGTAAAATGATGATAGGAAAAAAAATTATATGAAGGGAATTTTTTAATTTTAATCTTTTCTAGTTTTATTTGTTTAATAATTATATAATAATGAAATTTTTTGTAATTATAGATGAACATATCAAAATAAATCTAACATAATACGTATTATGTATATTAATTAAAATATAATAAATATCCATAATAAAAATGTATAATTTTAATATAAAAGATATTTAATTTAAGCAAAATTATATTTTTATTTATAAATATTGTATAATTTAGTTTAAATTAAATATGAATTTATGTCCTCATTTTTATTTTATTTTTGATATAATTTATCTAATCAATATATATATATATATTTTAATTTATTATTTAATAATTAAATTATATTTAAGTCTATTTGAAAATATTGTAATTTTAAATTTTAGCTTATTAAAAATTAATATAATAAACGAAAACAATTAATTTTTATATATTTATATTATTTATTTTATCAAATTTAAAAATAAAGTTAAATAAAAAAATAAAACTTAAAATACATATATTAAATAAAAAATAAATGCAAATATCATAATTTCTAACAAAATCTTTATTTTCTGACATTTAAATATAAACATATAATAAATAGGATTAATTTTCTCTCCATAAAATAATTTTATCATCCTAAAGTCAATTATTATTGCAAATATTTGAATAAAATCCTTAAATAAACTGTTTAATTCTTCCAAATCTAATAATTCCTTATAAGGAGTCATCTGGATAAACAGAAAAATTTTAACTATCTACAATATTTTAGCTAATATATAATTAAGTAGATAATTAAAGTGACTCAAAAGGTTTAATAATATCTTAAATAAACAAACAAAACTGTATGCAAATTTATTCATTTTGTAAATCTTTACAATTCGAATCTTTATATAAAATCCTGGAAGATTATATCATAAAAAATATGTTAAAAGAAGAAGAAATTTTCTATTTGTTATATGACTCCATACAATTTGATAGTTTAAGTCTTCAAAAAACTTCTTTGGATATAATAATACCTAAATTTGGTGATATTCTAAGATTATCTTCTTTATCTAATCTTTTAAACTAGCTTCCTTTTCCTGTATTCCTTTCTATTCTTTAAAGGGATGACCTTAATATATCTGATGAAAGTGATCTCCTTAATATAGTTTACTAATATATTAATTTTAAATAAGTATTTTTTTTTTTTTAATTGCATTTTTATAATTTATTTTACTTACTAAAAGAACTCTTCTAATCCATAAAATAAAAATTCTTAAAATATTTAATTATAACCACTAGAAAACATATAAAAACCGCATACAAATGCTGAAAAAATAGTTTAAAATGTTGATTAGATAGAAAAATAGACCGAAAATGTAGAAAATAATATAATTTAGTAAGAATATAAAGAAACACCAGCATAAAATGCTGAAAAACTTGTTGAAAATATTGAAAATATTGAAAATATTGAAAATATTGAAAATATTGAAAATATTGAAAATATTAAAAATATTGAAAATAAAGCTGAAAATGCTGAAAATCCAGCAGAAATAGTTGAATAACATATAGAAAAAAATCAAAGCAAAGAATAAAAAGATGAGAAGACTTACTAAATGAAAGAAGATTTAGACTAAATGGCAAAACAAAAATTAATAAATTACCAATTATCATCTGAAGAAAAAAAAAAGCTACTTTTATCGATAAGATTAGGATATGTAAGTCATGAAAATTTACTAAAATATAGTAAAATGCCATATTTTTAAGAATTTAAGGACATATTTTTACTTGCAATTTCTTCAAAATTAAATTATTATGACTCTTAAACTGAAAATACTGAATATTTATTTAATCTTAACCCAAGATAAAGTTATGAAAAAAACGTTTTTAATTTGAGTCAAGCTAATTTAAATAAAGATAACTAAGCAGAAAAAAAATCAGGGATCATTAATACTTCTAATATTAATTAATATTAAAATAATATTAGTCCTGAACAAAATTAAAAATAATAAGAAATTTTAAAAACGAAAGAAAAAATATATCAATAAGATTAATAAAATAAAAACTTATAATAATAAACTAGAAATAACCAAAATTAAATATACGATATTATGGAAGAAGGTTAAAAGTATTAGGAAAATAACAACAATAATAACCATTTTTCATAGTTTAATTATTCTTCTCCTTTAAATCATTATCCATTAACTAAATCTTATGTAAGTCCTCCTCAAAAACATAATACTTAAAATAACTTTTCTTAATTTTCTCCTAATTAAAATCTTCCTAATTACCCTTCTGAATTTATTTATAAATACGATTTTGATGAAAATGGTGTTCTTTATTATATTGGAACATAAGGAAAAAAAAGACCATATATAAACCCTCATGATTTATGTTAAGTTAAAGCATTTTGCTCTAGCTTAAGAACAGGGAAAATATAATACTTTGTAGGCCGAGAATTACAAAATTTATCGACTACAAATGAAAAAATGAGCTTTTTTGGTGTTAATTTGAGCAAAGAAAAACTCCTTGCACCTACATGTTATACAATAAAAATTAGAAATTCAACTACTTATGTTTTACTAAATTGGGCTTTGGAAGCTTCAATTGATAATGAAGATTATATTGTTATCGATTAAAGAAAGTTTTGGGATGAAAATGATTCTCATTTTAGTTATTAATGTTAGATGGAAAGGGAAGCTTTAAAGGAAAGAGGAGCAACTTCTACTTATGCAATTGATTAATAAAGACTACAATGTATTTTAAATTAAAGATAAATAAAAGGTTTCTGCTATTTTAGAATTAAATAAATTTCAAAAAATTCTCATGGAAGTGATAATCTTAATCTTTCAGGATTTGAATTATATGGAAAGACTTTCGGAAACGGATGGATTTGAACAATATAAATAAATATATATAATACATTATTTTATTAAATTATTTATTTATATAAAAATCAATATTTTTATATTTGTTTAAGTATGTATTTTGCTTAATATTTTCTATTCATATTTTCCAAGCATTTTTTATCATTAATTCGAAATATCTATCATCATCAATAGATGCACTAACATTATTGTAATATTCATAGAACTCTTCTTAAGTAACTGATCTATTTCTCAGACTTTAATCACCATTCTTATAAAAATAAAATAAAATTTAAATTAAATATATCATGTAATAATATATTAATATACTAGCATTGCATGATGTTATTCAAAAGTATCTAAAAATTCTCCGAGAATTTCTTCTTCATGTTTTTTTCCATTTATAACATCAGGATGCTGTTTAGTATTATAAACACCAATAATATCATCCAATTCAATAAACCCATTTTTATTTCTATCAAGTTTATTAAATACTTATTAAATAAGATTTTTTCTATTTCTGTTCATTTCACCAACTATAGAAATTAAAAATTCATCGTAACTAATTTCCCCTGATCCGTCTCTATCAAAATAATCAAATAGATGCTAAGATTATTATTCATTTAATCCCATTCTTAAATCCTTACAACATTTTGCGAATTCTTCCAAACTAAGGTTTTTGCTGTTGTCATCATCTATAATTCTAAAAAGCCTTCGTAGACTATAAATACCTCTAGTACCTCTAGTAATTATTTTTGTTTTAAATTAATTAAAATATTCTTGTGCTTATTAACTTAATCTAGGATTTTTGACATAATAATTATTCTATTAATATTATTATTTGATTTATAAAGCTTTTTCATCAAAAGGACTTTCTTGCTAAGTGTTTTACTCTTTTTTACAACATCAGGGTGTTCATTAAAATTATTATCTTTTTTTTTATTTTAAGCTTATTATTATTATCTGTTTTATAAATTTTAATTATAGTAATCTTAAACTGTATTTTTTTATTAATTATCTCCAGTCCATCCTTTAGTATTTAAATTTTTGTTCGCAAATTCATTCATTTTCCAAGCATTATTCATCATTAAATCGAAATAATCATCTCTATCAATAGAAGCACTAATAAAAGTATAATAATCTTCGAATTCAGGTAAAGTTATTTGTCCATCTTTAATTCCTCTAAACCCAGTATAAGATTCAAATGTATTTATAAACTCTAACAATACTGAATCTTCAGTTCTCTTTCCACTTCTTACTTCAGGGTGCATTTTAGCATTATAAGCTTATTTTATATCATATAAATCAACAACTCCGGATCCATCTTTATCTAAAATTTAGAAAGCTTATTAAACCAAGCGTCTTCTTTTTAAATTCATAGGACCTCTTACTGTTAAAAGAAATTCATCGTAATTAATGCTTCCAGAACCATCTTTATCAAAATATTCAAATACTTCTTGAATTTATTAATCTGTAATATCTACTTGGATATCTTTTACAGCTTTACGGAATTCATTTATATTTAAATCCTTTGAATTGTCATCATCGAAAATCTTTATTTTTTTTTTAACAATTTTTTTTTATATAGATATTATACTCTGAACTATCTACCTAATCCTAGTATTCCTGTCCCTCCCCTCGAAAGTAACTTTGATTAAAATTTCAAAAAAGAAGCTTATTGATTATCTGCACCTGTAGATTATTGATTATTATTTTATTACTTTGAATGTTAAGGCTATTGACTTTTATTTTTATAAATTTATATTTAATTTATTTTTTTAAATTATACTTTTATGATTATAAAGAGTTTGGGTTAAATAATATGTTAACAAATTCTTTATAATCTAATACACCGTCACCATCTTTATCATAATAATTATATAAATCTATTAATTCCTAAAACAATTAGATAAATTATACTTTATTTTTAATTAAATAATTATATTGTTACTTGTTTATTTAAAACTAGTATTCCTACTCTTTCTAAAGATTTTGAAAATTCATCTATTTCAATTTTCCCATTATTATTTAAATCAAAGTATTTAAAAGCTTTTAATAAAATTGACTCCTCAGTTAATTTTCCTGTAGCCTTTTAATTTAATCTTTATTTTAACTCTTTTTCAAATCTGTTATTGTTAATTAGACTATTTTTTATATATTTTTTTATATATATACTTTTATATGTAAGATGCCATTATTTAATTTTATTTTTATAAATTTATTAATAAATAATTTTTATTTATAAAGGATATTTATTTTATATTAAAACAAATTTTGAATAAATAAAAAATTATTTCAATCTTAAAATGTTTCAAGAAAATTATAATATAACTTTATTTTATAATATATATATAATAGTTATTATTTCTTAATCATTTATAAGTTAATAACTAAATATACATAAAATTAAAAAAATTATAATTATTAAGTATAATAACATATAATACAATAAATGCAGTTAACAAAAAATGTAATTTTAAAATAGTAAAAAAAATTAATAATAGATAAAAAAAAATGAAATAAAAATATATAAATAAAATATTGCAATTTATATAATAAAAAAAATATTCTAAAGAACTAAATAGTTATTAGAATGAAAGAAAAAAATTTTAAATTTTCTAATAAAATAAAATGTTTTTATTAATATTAATATAAATATAATTATATATATATATATATATATATATATATATATATATATTTTATTATTTATATATATATATATATATATATTCTTGCTTTTTTATATTATTAAATTAATTTTATTTATTTCATTTCCATTTATATAGTTAATTCCTTAATTTTCACTGTATAGAAAATATTTATTTTTTTATTTTTTCATATTTTCTTCATTATTTTTTTTATTTTTAATATTAAATTAAAAAGATTCATATTTTATTTATTTATTTATTTATGTTTTTCTCTCTATATCATAATATAGACACACTTAAATAATTTTTATTTTAAACTGTATTTTTTTTATTTTATTTATATATTTTAAAGTAGTGTTAATAAAATATATTTTTTTCTTATATATCTTTATTTATATAAAATTTTTTTTTATAAATGATTTTTTTTTATTTTTGGTTTTTTTTTAATTAAATAATAATTTAATTATAAAAAAAAATTATTTAATAAATAAATATAAAAAATATTTATAAACTTTTTATATATATATAATTTTTATTCTAATTTTAAGCATCTTTTATTTTATAATTATTTTTCAAAATACATATTCTTAAGTTTTTTTATTTTAAAAATAACTTTCACTAAAAAGGCATTTAATTTTGTTACATACCAACTTATAACTTAAATAAAAAATATATATTATTAAAAATAATGAATTTACTTAATTCATCATCATTAACATTTAATGTATTTAATTAATATCCATAGGCATCATACCTACAGCTGCCATCATAGTTTAAATTTAAACAGGATCTTAATTCTAGTATTCTTTAAGCGCATTTTCGATTTCTTATAATAATTCTTATTCTTTTTCTGATGAGGCATCTTTTAAAATATTTAGCAGAATTTCAGTCGCACCTAAAGGATTTCCCTGTCTGTTTAAAGATTCTGCCATTTTAATTTATTCTTAATTTGGATTAACTTATTCTACTTAAGGTATTAGCTAGTATAAAATGCTAGAAAATTTATGCGACATTTAAGCTTAAATAAAATTAAACTATGCCATTTATTGTTATTATTATTATTGCTAATACATCATCATATTCATATCAATTTAATTAATTGGCATTTAATATTGATATCCATTAATTACACTTTACTTTTTATTTTAATAAAAAAATTTATTTAAAAAAATATTTACACTTTATCTTTATTCTTCTTTTGAATGTGAATATAGACATCTTGATTCAAATTTACAATTACATTCTCCTTTATTTATTTATATTTTTAAGTTAAGAATTAATAAGATTATTACCTGTTTATTCATTATAATATCTACACATTATTTATTTAAAATTTGTTGTAGGTTATGAAGCACTAGCTTTTTAAAATGGCTTTTTTTAAAAACTACCGAATTATAATTCATGTTCCCCATGTGCAAATGCACATTCGTTTTTTTTAGGACAGTTTCCAGCTTATTAAATAATATTTTAGTTAATTTTATTTACATATTTTTATTTTACTTTAACTAAAATGTTTACATAATTATGTTTTAAACTTATTATTTACTCCTAATGGTTATATATTCATTTTTTAATTGTTTTGTTTTATTTTATTTTTAATCTTTTATTCTGATTATATCTTTATTTTTATAAAATATATATGATTAGTGTCTATATAAATATAATTAAAAATTTATTTTAATATCTTATTAAAACTAATTTTTTTTTAAGAATATCTCATTAGTAAAACATATAATAAAATACTTTATTTTATAAAATATACAATAATGCAAAAAAAGTATTTATAATAAATGCAAAAATTTTACTATTATTATTTAAAAAAAAAAATATTAAGTTAACATCATTATAAATAGTAATATTAATTGTTAATAAAAAATTAATTTGATATTATAATAACTAAATTTTATAAATTAGAAATACAAAAAAATAATGGAGATTGTATAATATATACAAATAAACATAAAAATATATTTAATACTATATTTTAAACTTATTAAGAAAGTAAAAATAAATAAAATTAAAAAATTTCAAAACAAAATCAATTTTTATAGAAAATTTTAGATTTCATTTATCATATAAAATCTATTTATTTATTTTTTATATTTCTTTTTTTAAAATTTCATTTTTTCTTTTATTATTAGGCTTAATAATCTTCTTCATATGAAATTCCTAATAGTTCAATCATTGCCACATAACTAATATGATCTTCAGGACTTTCATCATTAAATTTGAAAAAAAAATATTAACCCGGCCCAGCTAAAATACTACCTCCTAATTAAAAAACGTCACCCTATACCCCTCTTCTACAAAAAGCTATAGAAGTCCACAAAAATCCACAACATAATCCTGTAGTAGTTTCTGCGCTTTAATTTTTTCCTATTAATCCACTTGGCTTTTCTACTCTGGTTAATCCAAGTCTTTAATAAATAACTCTTTCAGGATCTACGAAACATTTATTAGGCAAAAATCCTGTATCTACACAAAAAGAGTTAATTCCACTAGTTTTTCCGCATCCAATTACTTTTAAATCAACATTCTTTTATTATAATATATTCCAACTAATCCGCGAAATTGACCTAATGAAATCTCTACAAACAAATCAATTAAAATGCCTTATGAAAAGTAATAATGTTTTTTAATCTTTAAAAAGTGAAGAAAAAGCAAATTATTGATTATTTTAATCATAAACAATAAGTCCTTTAATCAAATTTTCTACATTTTATTTTTTGCTATATTTTTTAATAAAATTATCTCTATTTTTTATTTCTTATTCGTTTAATTTACCCTTTTCTTCTTATTCGTTTTTTATTATTTTATCAATTGTTTTATCTTATTATTTATCTTTTTTATCGTCGAATTTTTCCATTTACTCTTTTATTTACGCTCTTATTATTTTTATTTAAATCTAAATTTTTCACTATCAGTAAGTTTCTATTAGTTACGATAGTCAAGCTGAGGTTCGTCACTTATTTAAGAGTCCATAACTATTTTTTTATTTTACTTTTTTATAGAAAATTATATCTATAAAAATTTTATGTAAATACTTTTTCAAAATATAATGTTAATTATTATATTTATTATATATTAAATTTTCTTTCTGTTATATTATTTTTATATTAATTATATTTTATAATTTGATTAAATTTATGATTGTTAAATTTATAAAGATAAAAAAGTCAAAGCTTAGAATCTTTTATTATCTAAATTAGCATTTAAATATAAATTATGAGTTTTAGTAAAAATTTTTTTATGATGAATATTTAAATAACTTTTTTTTTGAATAACAATATAATAATAAAGTTGAAATATTTTTAATTTTTGTATTTTTTATTCTAAAAACAGATTTCTTAGAATTTTAATCAAACTTAAATTAGATTTAGCATGATTATTTAAATCAATAACTAATTTAAATTTTATTTAGAGCATTTATATATTTAACTATTAAGAAAACTAATATTTCTTTGCATATATTTGGTTTTGCAAATTAAAATTTTTTATTTTTAAATTTGATATTTATCTTATTTTATAGAAAGGTGATTATATAATTTAAACCTTTGTTTTTGAAAAAAAATTGTTTTATTCTCCTCATTCATTATAATTAAAAATAATTAATTTATTAATCTACTTGTATATTTATTTTAATTAAGTTTAAATTTATAAGGGGATAATATTGAATTTTTTTATTCAATTTTATGTTTAATTTTTTTGATTTTTTTCAAATATTTAATCATAATATTATTAATAAATTATATTTTTTTAAAAAAGTTAACGAATATTGTGTTTTAGTATGTTTTTTAGTTAATTATATTTTTAAAAATAATAATTTATTATTTTAAATTTAATTTAGTTTATTCTTATTAAAATTTTTAACTACGATATTAAATATATTTATTTTTTATTTTTTATTTCATTATTCTTCATCTTCCTCATTTTCTTCTTATTCTTCTTCTTATTCTAACCATTCTATGAAATCGTTACACTTTTGTATTTTATTTTTAATATATATATATATATATATATATATATATATATATATATATATATATATATTATTTTAATTTTATATACTAATTCTAAAAACAATTTTTATTTTTCATTGCTATCTTTTCTTCTTTCTTTCACCCAGTTTAATATAATTTCCTGAACAAGGACTTCAATTTAGAATAAAAGCTTTAGATAAATAATAATATTATAAAATAAAAATTATAATATACTTATAAAAATATATGAAAAGTATTCTAATAGGAAATATTATTTGAGCAAAATTACTATTTGTTTTTTTATTTTTTAAGGAATAATAAATATATTATTTATTATTTCATTAATAAATAATTATATTAAAATAAAAAACCTCAATTAATTAAATAACTGTTAATCCTTCTTCATTAGAATGTACAAATTTCCTAAAAATTTTATTCCAATTTTCTAAAAGCAATTTTATTTCACTTACTTTTACTTAATCATCAGCATCTTTGTGTCTTAATAGATCTTATAAAATAACAGGCAAAAACATTCTTAAAAACTCAGAGTTTTATTTATTTTCTGCTATCTAAAAAAATAATAAAATTAAAAAGTAATAAAAAATATAAATATTATTACTTTTAAATTGTGTATTTCAACACTAGCATGGTCGATTTCTGAAGAATCTTTTAAAGAGTGTTCTATAATTTCTCTTATTTCTTCTTCCAAATAATTGTCTTAGTTATTATCTTCATTTAAATTATCAAAGCTATTGTCAGGAGTTTCTAAATTAAGTTCATCTTCGAACTTTTCCCTTATCAATTCTTGATTAAAACCAATAATTTCTAAATTTAGGTATTCATTTTTTTCATCAGTATATATAAAACCCTTTTCAAATAATTAATTATTTATATGTTCATTTTTATTTATTTTATTAATGTCATATTAAATAAAAGATGCCTAAAATATTAATAAATATACAAATATATATATATATATATATATATATATATATATATATATATATACATATATATATATATATATTCAAATAATTTTTAATAATTACTTTTGTATTTTCTCTTAATATTTAATTTTATTTTAGAATTACTCCTTAAAGTAAAAAACATCCATTATTTACTTAAGAATTTTATTTTAATATAACATCATTACAAATAATAGAATTTTCAATATATACATTATCTTCTATTTGTACATTATCCCATATAATGCATCTTAAAATATTTATGTTTTTTCCTAAATTACAATTTTTCCCAATAATACTTTGTTGAATATTACAATTATTTCCAATTTTTGTTTTTTCGCCAATAAAACTATTATTTCCAATAATTGTTGTATGTGAAAAAGATGCATTTTTAGCTATAAAAATATTATAGTCTTAATAATTATTTATATTTTTAACATATTATATATTTTATTAGGATTAAAAGAAGTAAAATATCTATTTAATTTTTGTTTTATTATTTATTTTTGAAATAAATATTACCTTTTTAAAAAATCTTAATTTATTTTATAATAAATTTTTGGATCTGAAATTTTAAGGAAATTTTCATTTTTAGAAACTAGAAAATAATTAATTTTCTCTTCATTAATTTCAGCAGTAAGTAATTCTTTAAGAAAATCATCTCTTAAAGAGTGATGCATATAATTTTCTTAAAATGCTTTTAAAACATCAGGAGAACAAATATAAATTTAAGTATCTAAATAACTATAATTAACTTAAAAATCAATACAAGATCCTTTTGATATTTTTATTCTATCTAAATTAACCTTAAAATAATCTTATTAAATCATTTTTTCAATCTAAACAATATTATTATTTACTTCATCTATTAAAAAAGCATAATTATCTTCTTAAAAAGATCTACTATTGTCAAATATATCAACATTCTTTAAAACTGCTGTAATAATATTTAATGGATTTTCCTTTTTTTTGTTCTAATAATGTCGTACAATTTATGCCAAACGGAGATTTGATATAATATCTCCATAAGAAAGTAAAAAATCGCCATATATTACTCTTTCTTAATTTAGTTCTCTTAATGCATCTCCGACACTCAAAAAATATTATTTATGTAATAATTATTTATAAAGAAATAATATTACCTTTTAGCATCATTAGCATAAATTAATTTAATTTTTATTTATTAATCTTGCCTATTATGAAAGTAATTTTCAATCTATTCTTTATTAGAAGTATATACTATAAATACTTCTTATATTTTATTTGATTATATCCACATTAAAGAATATTCTATAATAGGAACACCGCATACAGGAATTAAAATCTTATATTTTGATATATAAAAAAAAATTGTATTTTACTTTTGGAATTTCTAATGATATTGGATTTAATTATTAATTATATGATTCTGCTAATAAAACAGCTTAAAAATTTTCTTTTATCTTAATAATATAAAAAAATATAAAATATATATTTATAAATATATAAATATATTTATAAATATATATGTAAATATATATATTTATATATTTTTATATAAAATATAATATTTTTTTATTTATATAAATATTTTTTATTTTTAAATATTTTTTTATACTTCTAATTATTAGTTATTATCTTATTTTTGGGTTTATTTTTTCATTTATATTATAGTTTTTTTTATTTTAATATATAATAAATATCTTTATATTTTTTATTATTTTTATATATTATATATATTTATATATATATATATTTATGATAATTATATTTTTTATTAATTAATATTTATTTTATTTTATTTTATTTTTATACAATATTTTTTCTCTAAAATTAATTTTATAATAAAATTATTAATTTTACTTTATATTATGTTTTTATTTTCAGTTTATTTTTTTATAAAAATTTATTCATATAAAGTAAAATTAACATTTTTGTAATCTTTTAAAGTTATTATTCTTTTGTATTTTTTTTATTATATAAGTTATAAAATAATTGTGAATTTTTGTTAAAAATATTAAAAATATTGAAACAAATACAAAATAAATTTTAAAAACTAATAATAGTTCTTTTATAATATTATTTAAGTTTTTAAAAAGATACTATACTAAGAATCTTTATTTAATATATATTTATAAAATATTTATTTAAAATAAGTAAAATATTTAATTATAAATTATTTTTATTTATTGATTAATATATTAATTATAATCTTTAAAATATAAAGAAGTTATTATTTTTTATTGTATTTTATAATCTATAATTTTTATACAATCTCATACATTAATTATTGGATAATCTAAAAACATGTTTTTGTTATGTTATAGAAATAAAATATAATTAACAGATAAATAACAAAAGCAAAAAATAAAAAATTATTATATTATATATTTATATATATATATTATATAATAAAAAAAAAAATTACAAAAAGTTAATAAAAATTAATAATAAATAAAAAGGTATTTGAAGAAATAAAATGAACAAAATGTTGTTAATATAAAAAAATTAATAATAATAAAATCAATATTTATAATAAAAAGTTAGTAAATTAAATATTAAAAATGATTAAATACAAAAATCAAACTAAAAAGACAGTATTTTAATACAAACAACTACCGAGCAATCAAATGATTTAATAAAGTTTCCAACAAATAAAAAAAATTAACGATTTTTCAAAATTTCTTATGTTAATCGTCCTTAAACATCAGCAGCTAATTACTTTAAATTAAATAAATAACCAGATTCTTTTGTTGATGAATAATTATATGTTACATTGAATGATGAAGATAATTAATATTTTAAGACATCAGAAACTTATAGAAAATCTACAAAAAGACCTTTTATATCAGCAAAGAAATTTCTAGGTTAATCTTAATTTTCTGAAGAATACTAAACTAAATTAGCAACTAATATTAAATCTATTTAATATCTTAAAGATAGATTAGATAATGCTTTAGAGTAAGTTGATAATGATAATTTTAAATAAGAAGAATAATAAGAGAATAATAATTCAAAAGATGAATTAAAAATTGAGAATGGTGTTTATAGTAAATAAATATATTTTAAAAAGATTTTAAATATTATTTGATTTCTATATATTAAAATATACTATTTCTATTTTAATTTTTTTTTTTTTTTTATGAAAGAAATTGATACACCAATATTATAAATCTAGTTATAAAAATTCTCCTTTAAATATTATAAAATTACTATTAAAAATTAACAATAACCTTTGTATATACGTAAATTGAATAAAATTTATTTATTTTTTATAAAATAAAAATAGTCTTAAACAAATTAGAAGGACCGAAAAAATATAATTTAAAAGCTGTTTTAAATACAGAAAATTAAAATCCAAATATTTTTAATAGTAATTTAGTTTATGATAATAGATAAGTGATTAGGTTTACAGAATTTTCATAAAATAGTTTTTTTAATTCTGTATATCTTTATATATGTTTAAGTTGTGATAAGACAATAAAATTATTATTAAATATAAAATATGGTGGAAATACAATAAAAAAAACATAAAAAAGTTAACATTAAGCAACTTCTTTTAGTAAAATAAAAAATCTTGAATTATAATATAATTATGTTGATGATAAGATTTTAAATGAGCAAATATGTATTTTTTATGTTTTTTATTTTTATTAGTAAATAAAATAGAACTTATATTAATAAAAAGAAAATTGAAATTGTAAAATAATTCTCATGCATTAGAATATGTTAAACATAATAAAAAACTAATAAAATATAAAATTGATTATAATTAAAAACATTAAGCTCATAATGAACATTTTCAAAACGTATTGTAAAACAAAAAATATATTGAACACGAAAAAAAAAACTTTCTAGTTAATAGATTAATGCTTAAAGAAAAAAAAGAATAATTAATAAAATTTTTAAAATTTAAAATTAAATGCATTTAGGTTGGAATAAATTTTATACAGTTTGGATTTAAATAAGTTAACTTATTTAGTTAATTAAAAAAATTAATTTTATTTTAAAAGTATTATATTTATTTTTTTAATAATTTTTTCAAACACTAAATTTATTTAAAATTATATAAAAGAGAAACTTATATTAAAAGTATGCTTAGCTTTATGATGAATTTCTATAAAGAAAAGGTTTAAGGACTTTAAAATAAAATTTACCCGATTTTAAGAATTATTAAATAAAAAGTGCTTTATCTAAATCAAAAATGTAAAATTCATATTAATATTTATCATTTTTTTTTTTAAGGATAATAAACGCATATTCTAATTATATAATAAAGAAAACTAATAATAAAATGAAAAAATAAATCGTTTATTTTTTTAAAAATTTTAAAGATTTAAAAATACTTTATTCTAAATTAATTGAAAAAAAAGAACTAGGTATTTGATAAAAAATTAAATATATATATTTATTTTTATAAAAGCAATAAAAGTTGAAAACAAATGGTTATCTTATTGCTAATTAAATAAAATAACATTTAGAAGACATAAAAATATAATTTAATTAATAATACGATATAATTTTTAATTAAATATATTGATAATGCAATTAATTGTAATAATTATATAAAATATTTTTAATAAATATTAATTAATTTTATTAAGATTTATTAGAAAATAATAATGATAATTATATTATTTTGTAATAATAAAAAAGATTAAAATAAATATAAAAACATGACATTTAATTAATATCTGAGTTAATATTATAATATTTTTAATAAAAATTGAAAAATTGGAAAGTTGAATTTGTAAAATATAGAAAATTAAAAAACCATTATTAAAGATAAAAAGTAAAAAATAAAATAAAAATAAAATATATTTAAAAAAAAAGTAATTAATAATGTAAGAAATGATGAATAGTAATACATTAAATAGTAATCAATAATAAATCAAAAATTTTACTAAAAATGATTAATAGTATTTAAAATTTTAAAATATTTCATAATAAAAGTTTAATAATAATAATAATAATAATAATAATAATAATAATAATAATAAAATGTTTAAAGTTAATTACTTTCATAAATATAAATTTATAATAATTATAATTTTGCTGAAATTTTATTAGAATGTCCTTTTTTATTTAATAAAATACTGGATAAAGATTTATAAGAAATAGTTTAAAAATATATTTTTTAGAAGAAATTATTACCAGAATATTTATTATAAAAATGAAAAAAAATCATTTTATTTCTTACACATAAGTATAAGGTTTACATAAATGATTAATTATAATAATTTTTTTTAGTTATATATTGTTTTATGATTTATTTATTTTTTTTGTTTCTTATATGTAATCAAAGTTTAACAATCTTCTTCCTTTATTATCATTTAATTCTAAACTATAATTTTTTTTTTCATTATTATTATTGAAACTGTTTTCATGTTTTTCTAAACTATTTTACTTATTTTTTAAATTACTTTATTTTTTTATAGATGTATTTATTTATTTTCCATTTATATTTTCATCTCTTATTATAAAATTATCTTTTTTTTCTAATAATATTTAAATAGTTTTTTTTATTAATAATGTATCATTTTATTAAAAACTTTATTCCATTTTATTTATTTTGGTATATGTAATCAAAGTTTAACAATCTTCTTCCTTTATTATCATTTAATTCTAAACTATAATTTTTTTTTTCATTATTATTATTGAAACTGTTTTCATGTTTTTCTAAACTATTTTACTTATTTTTTAAATTACTTTATTTTTTTATAGATGTATTTATTTATTTTCCATTTATATTTTCATCTCTTATTATAAAATTATCTTTTTTTTCTAATAAATATTTAAAGCCATAGTTTTTTTTTATTAATAATGTATCATTTTATTAAAAACTTTATTCCATTTTATTTATTTTGGGAATATATTTATTTGACTAATAATACTAATTTTAATGTTATGATCTTTAAATAATATCTCTATTATTCTAAATTTAAAATGAATTCAATTATTAATCAAAAAGAGCCGATGTCGATAAAAAATTAGTTTTTTATTTTTTCAAATCAATTTTTTAGTTTTATAAATAAGAACTAACATAAAACTCTCCCGTTAAAGAGTTAGAAGTATCCGACTTTTCTTCGAAATCATTAAGTTTAATAAGCTATTTATTCATATAATACTTCGTATTATCTTAAGCAACATGAAATACGTTATAGTTTTTTTTTTAATAGTACATTTTCTAAATTTAATCTTGTTTTGCTTGTTGCCTTCTTTGTATTATTTCATCGAATTTATTATTAATTTAATTATCTTTTTTATATGAATATTTTAATTCTTCTAATTAATTTTCAAATCTCTTTTTTACTAAAAATAAAAAAATTGCTTAACTTTTTTTTTTTTTTATGTACATTTATTTTGCTTTTTCTTTTTTAAAAATAATTTTAAGTTATGATATGCTATTCTTCCAGTTTATGAAGGGTTTTAAATAATATCTTGCATATTCTTTATATTTTATCTTGCATTTACCTACATATTATATACTTAATCTCTCCATTTTTCCCTTTAATAAACCCTATCTTTGAAAAATTAATTTAATTCTTTAATTTCAACCATTAGTTTAAAGAAGTCTTTTTTTTTTGCAACATATATCTTCGAATTAACTCTTTTTTAAATAATAATAATAATTATATATATATAATATTTATATACTTTGCAATTACAGTATGTTTCCTTTTTCTATTCATTAAAATATCATCTTCTCCAAAATACTCTTTTTCTCCAATAATTCCAACACATATATTAATTAATTATTAATCTTTTTAATTTCCATAATTGCTTGCATATTTTCTATGGAATTCAACTTCTCCTTTTTTTTTTTTTTTTTTAAATGAAACTAGAAATTATAATAAAAATTATAATTACCTTTTTTAATTAGGAATATATTATCAGTTTCATCGCCTTCATTATATAGTCTTTCTTAAGCCTAAATATGTCTTTTGGTGAAAGAATAGGTTATTTTAGACATTTTTTCTGTTGATAATTCAATAGAAATAGTTGAAGACATAAATTTAACTTTTTATCTTAATTTCTTTTATTCCAATTCCATAAGAATTTATTAATAATCAGTTACATTAAGCACTCCGAAATATGTGTTTTCTGAACAAACAATAGTAGCGGCTCTAGGTTTCTTATTTAAAATACCTAATTCACCAAAAACTAATCCTGATCCTATAAATAATAAATAAAAAAAATATTAAATTTTTTATATGGATTAAAAGTCTTTTGTATTGATTTAATTATTAATAATAAATCTGGTTTTTTAAAAGAGTTTTTATTATATATAAAATTTTGAATTTTAATTAAAAAATCATAATATTAATTATAATTTGAATATTTTTATTTATTAATATATTATTTAAAATTATAAAAACCTAATGTAATAGCATGATGGTATCTAAAAGTATTTTTTTCATAAAAATGAGCTGCATTTTCCAAAATTTGCAAGTCTAATTTTGGTATTGTTTTTTTTAATTCTTCATTTTTTAAAGTATAGAGTTAATTAGCTTATTTTCCTCCCAACATAATATTATTATTTTATTTGATTAATTATCTTTTATCATAACATTAATAATAATAATATGATTGTTTATAAGGAGAATTTTTTTATTAATTATTACTTTATTAAAAGTCAGAGATAATATTACTTTAAATAAGATTAGAACTGGAAGAAGAGTCATTTTCAAAAATAAGCTAATTTGCTAAAAATTAAGAATTTTCATATTTACTACTTATTGAATTAGCCTAAGAAAGTTATTTTTATTAATTTTTTGAATTAAGTCTTTATGAATTATAATAATTTTAATAATTAAGAGATTTTAACTTATCTATTTCTTTAATTTTAAATTTTTGATGTTTTATTTCTTCTGTCTATTTATCTATTTAATTTTATTTAATTGAGAAATCGAAATTTAATTTGTTATGTATTTATTAGTTTATTTCTTTTTGAATAATAAAACCTTTGTATAATGTTTTTATAAAAAGCAAAACTATTTTTATTATTTTTATTCTTCTCTAAAATTATTTAAAGATAAGAATTTTTCTGAAATTTAAATTGAATTTTATATTTATTTTTTTATCGTTTTTATTTAATTATTATTTTGGTAATTATAGTGTTTATTAGTCTTTTATTTTTTGTTTAATAAGAATGCAAACTTCTCCTAAAAATTTTATGAATTTTATTATATAAAATATGTAAATAAAAAAACCTTTTATTAAAATATAAAATTTATCAGGAATATCTCCTTCGTAAAACACAATTCCTCCCTTTTTTACATATTTAAATTTCATTATTTTACATAGAGTTTAATGAATATTATTTTAAACGAAAGATTTTTTCTATAATAATTTTTTAAAAAAAATCATTTCTGAAGTAGCCTTTTAAAGTATATTTAAATCTTCACTATTTCTAAAAGAATATAAATAAATATTTTTTATTAAAAGTACCTTTATTCACTCTTTTTATATACTAATATCCTTAAAGCTTTATCAGCAATTGTATCTAATTTTAAAGTACTTTTATCTTTAGATACTTTTTAAAGTTTTTCTTATAACTTTTAATCGATAATTTTTTAATCAACTTCAGGTTTTAAAGATGACATTTTTCTTGATCTCATAGCAAAGTTGTTCTAAAAAGATTAATATAAAATATTATTATGGTTTGAAGAATCTAATGTTATATTAATTCTGGAAGAAATATTTAAATGGTCCTAATCAAGTTTAAATGCAAAAGCTTTTCTTTTTTCTTAACTTTAATTTAATTCTAATATATTTATTTAATTTTAATTATTTTAAATATTATTAGAATTTTTTTTATTTAATTTATTTTTTAGCTGTTATTCTTTGATTGTATCTGCTAACTTTTTAGGTTATGTCATCTTTTACATAATATTAATTATTCGAACTTTTTTCTACAAAAAATTATTAAAATATTGTGCTTTTTCTGAAATATCTTATGATTATTTATATTTTTCAAATAAGCTTTTTGGTTGAATTAAATTATTTTATTATTCTTCTGTTTCGACAGGAATTTTTTTATATTTATTAGATTAAACATTTTTGAGAGTTTAAAATAGATTTTCACTCTCTTCAACTTGATATAAATCTATTTCATTCGAATCTTCTCTATTTTAATTTTTTTTTTTATGATTATTGTTTTTTTCAATTTTTTTTTTTTTTAGTACTTTAATTTTAAGGAATTATAAATGCTCATGTTTTATAATTTTATTATATAAATAAATAAAAACGTTTATTAAAAAAAATTAAAATTTATTAAAAAATATTATAAAAAAAAAAAAAAAAAGTAAATATATTAAAAGCAATAATACCTAAAAACATCATTCATTAATACAATCCATAGTTTTATATATAATCAAAAAGTATTTTTATTAAAATCTATTTCAAAAAAAAAACGAATAAAATTATCCTCCTTAAAATAGATTTTCTAAAACTATTGATAATATTTTTTTATTTTAATTAAAATTATAACAAACAATTCAAATTCATTAGAGTTAATATATTATCTTACTAAATTATTTTATAGTCTTAAATTAATTAAATTTCTTTCTTTTTTTATTTTAATAATATAATATAATATCAATTAATTTTTATAAAAAATAAAATTGTATAATAAATATAATTATTATCTGCCTCAAAAAAAATAATAGTCTTTAATTTATTTCAACTATATTTTTCTTTATATTTTATTTTTTAGCCGTTTATTTAAAAAAACAAAAAAACTAATCAATATATATTTTTAAAAGTTTGTGATTAACATTATATAAATATAATATGTAAGGATTTGAAAAGAAATCCATATTTGAATTTCTATGTATTTTTTTAAAAAATTATATAATATATATTCATTCTAATTAATAATTATTTATAAGGAATAGTATTTTTGGTTATATAATAATGAATTTTTCAAATTAGTTATAAATTTAGTAGAATTCTGTTTTATATTTAATATTATTTATATAATTATATGTATTTATTATTGATTTTATAATACTTTTTTTTCAATATATATTTCATATTCGAAAGTTCAGTTTTTTATAAAATATAATATATATTTGATCAATGGGATTTAGATAAAAAAAATAACAAACAATATTTAATAAATATATTGCTTAAAAGGATTTGGATTTTTGTATTGTTAATTTAACATAAAAAATTATTGATTAGGAAAATATTTTTTCATATATTTTTCAATTTAAGACTAACTAATTGTCCAATCCTTCCCATAAAAATAATATATTTTAAACATTCTGCTTGTAATCAATTAAAACTATTAAATTTTGGTATATATATATTATTTTTTTTTGATTATTTTATATAGCTTTATTATAATATAAATATTATTTTTTTAATTTAAAATATAATCAATATATTGATTGATAAAATTAAATAGAATGTTTTAGTTAATTTTTCTTATAAAATTACTACTATTTTAAAAACTTATGAGATTTATTATATGTATTTTTTTAAAAAAATTGATTTTAAAAGTTTAATTAAAAGCATTTTAATTCATTTTTAAACAGTTTATTTAATTACTTCAGGAAATTAGGTGCTTTTAATATAGACAGCCTCTTTTATATTTATATATTTTAGTGAGTAAATATGGATATTCTATAATATGTTTATAAAGAATATATGAAATATATATTTATCCTTCGTATAAGTAATTAAATTATAATAATATTTCTTATTAATTGGAATTTAGAAATTCACTCATATTAACTTTATCTCATATTTTTTTGTTAATTAAATTGTAAATTGCTATAATTGTTAGTTTTTTTTTGTCAAACTTTTTATTCCTTAGTATTTTTTTTTTAGAATATATAAATAAATTTTGTATGTATTTAAGATAGTTGTATAATATCTATTTTTTAAAAATTACATACTAATGCATGCATAAAATGTTATAATTTTAATAAAAAATGACTCTTCATAATATTAATTAGTCATAAATAAAATTAAGGAGGGTATCCTCTGTATAAATATGTAAACTGAACTTCTTCTAAAAGCTTAATTTACTTAAAACCTTTTTAATTCTATATTGTATTTTAATCTATATTAAAAAAACAATATTAATAAAAGCTAATTTTTTTTTAAAAAAAAAGTATATACTAT
Organism: Ichthyophthirius multifiliis; assembly: GCF_000220395.1. Taxonomy (NCBI): domain Eukaryota; phylum Ciliophora; class Oligohymenophorea; order Hymenostomatida; genus Ichthyophthirius; species Ichthyophthirius multifiliis. The sequence goes on from NW_004086064.1 coordinate 95,392, forward strand.
AAATTCACAAGAAATTAAAAAAAAATATTCAAAACATATAAAATAAATAAATAAATACATATCATATTTGATATTAAATAATTTTTAATTGTTTTCTATCTCAAAAAAAATCATTAATTTTAATAAATAATTATTATTTAAATAATTTTTTGGAAGATATTCAAATTTAAACTATTCCGTATTTAAATAATATTTGTCATATAGTAAAATTTCATTTCAAAAATTAAACAAAACAAAAAATTTAAATAAAAAAAAAAAATTAAAAAAAAACTAAAAATAAAATATAATTACTGAAAAATAAATTTAAAAATGATTATTGCTCTGAATATTAATATTTATAATACACTGTTATAACTCAAGCTAATTAAATTATTAAAGGAATCAAAAATTTATTGAATAGTCTATCAAACTAGGTAATCATTTACGAATTCAGAATAATATTATGTTTATTAACTATTCTAAATATAAATAAAAATATTTTTTAAAAGTTATGAGCTCTTATGATTCTTTTATATTTTCGATTTTTTAATTTTTTTAAATTTCTAATAATTATCTTCGAAAAAAATGCCACTTATAAAATATTCCACATACGAAAGAAATAAGATGTTATTTTAATTTAAAAAAAAAATAGTCATAAACCCAATATTTTTTTAAAAAAATATTTGCGTATATTTAAAATTTATTAAAATTAATAAAATAATATTTTTATTTATTTAAATTTTTTTATTTTTTTAATTAAGATACCTTCTTCCCCCCTTTAAAATATTTTTATTAAAAGGATTTACGGTATATTTATATATATATATATATATATAAAAATAATAATGACATTGACTTATATAAAAAAAGATAAAACAACAAAAAATAAGCATATTCACTTTTTTTAAACTAGGCCCTTAGCTTTTGGAAAGTTTTCTTCTTCATTAGCCAAAGTAGTATTTTTCTTTCCACTTTGGGGTCTTTTAGAGGTGCTTTACATTTTAGAGGTTGGTCTTTTTTTGGTACTTTTTTTCTACATTTTTTTGCCTTCTCTTTGTTCAACTTCTTCTACTCTAACAATTCCATCATCAGTATACATGTAAAACATATTAGGATGTCCTTCTTTTTCTAATTCAAGAATTTCTTTAACATCCTGTTATTCATATTCATTATCTTAGGCTTGTTATTTAATTTTTAACATGTTTCCAGATAATTCAAAATTAGGAAAAGTCCAATTATCTAAATCTTATCTAAACATAGCTTTGGTTTATAATCTTTTAATTTCTTTTTCAGGTATAAAATACTACAAAATAAGATTTTTCAATTTTAGTTCTTTCTATAAAGCCCTATGCCTTACTTATAATTCTTCTATTTCTTAAGCATAGAATTCTTCTAACTCCCCATTTTCACTTTCTATTTGTTTTAACCTTATAATTAAATCTTTTATTCTTTTAGTTTTATCATCTACTTCTTCTTTACTATTTTTATACCTGCGATCCATTTCCATTGCCATTTCTTCATTTTTTCGAATTTCTTAAGCCATTTTTTGCTATTCATTTCTCGTTTCTTATATTTTTTATTATGCACGGATTAACTCTCTTTCCTTTTCTAGGGCTTATTACATTATTTAGTCTCCTTATATAACTTTTTCTTCCATTTTTTGTATTTTCTTTAATAATTTCTCTCTTTCTTCTTGAATATGTTATTCTTTTTCTTCTTTTTCCTTCAACTATTAAATTAATTTCATTTTTTAGTGTTCTTATAGTTTCTTATCTTCTTCTATATTTTTTATTTCATCTTTTATTTTTTTCTCGAATTCTTATTTATCTTAATTTAACTTATCTTAAATACTTTAAATTGTTTCATCATCATTTACATGTATAACTTTTTCTACCTGAAATAAATATAATTAAATTATTATTTATAATAAAATATTAATACTTGAATAATTTCTGCTTCAATTTAAGTATTACTATCAACAGATTAAGCTAATTATTATTTAAGTCTATTTATTTCATCTTAAAATTATCTAATCATTGCATCCTTAGGATCCTCATTAATTTTTGGTTTATTTTAAATCGATTTAGCTCTATGAGCATATCTTAAAGTACTTATTGTTTCATCATAATTATAATCAGCAGGGCCTTTTAAAAAAAAGTAAATAAATAAATTAACAAAGAAATATTACCAACATTAGCAACCATAACAGTTTTAGTATTACCACCAAGCGAATCTTACAAGAGTCTAGTTAGTTTAGAATCTCTATAAGGAATATGAGTAGATTTAGGATCAATAAGAGAAGAAATGACATTACCTAAAGTAGTTAAACTTTAATTAATATTAATAGCTTCTTTCAATCTACTTCCAGTTGCTTAAGTTTTATTCTACCTTTCTGAACCTGCAAGATCTACCAAATTAAGCTTACCTACTCTAATATGGCTTTCTCCACTATCAGTTTAGTCACATCTTTCAACAGTAATAGAAAAAATAGAATGAGATCTAGATGAATCTTGGTTCATTTATGTTGCCCCTACTGATCTATTCTCTCCTCCTTACATTAATTTTTCATTCATTTCTTATGGATCTTAAATCATAAATGTGGAAAGATCCTTTACGTAAATTCCACTACCTGGTTTTTCCCTCAGTTCGAGTTTTTTAATATTCTTTTGTAGTAAATCACGTATTTCTTCATTATATAGTTCCAAATAACTAACTCTGACTAAAAATTAGACATTAGGAGTACCTTTTATTACCTTGAATATATGCTCAAATGTACGAGGAATTATACCTCTTTAATCTTTAGGGTTATCTTTTCCTTCCATTGTATGTGTTTTACCTGTACCTGTTTATCCATAAGCAAATATTGTGCCGTTATAACCTTCCAAAACACTTTCTACTATAGGATAGGCAGTTCTCATATATACTAATTCTTATTTTACATCGGGTTCAAATGTATTATCAAATGTAAAAGTTTTTTGAGGCTCTGATGGATCTCCTTTAGGGTTGATTACTTGCATTTCTCCTCGGTTTTGATTTACAAATACTATCTGTTTACGATCTTCATCAAGTTCTTTTTTACTTAATGGACGACAACGTACTACGACTTTAACGCATTCTTAACTTTTTGACATTTCTAATTTTTTTGTTTTAAAATATATTTTTATTTTGACTTTTTAAAATAATTTCCTTTATTATTATTTTTTTATTTTAAATAGTTATTTTGATTTATGTAAGATATTGTATTTTTTAGAAATTATATATAGTTATAAAGTTATAATGAAAATAATTTTTTGTTTATATTTAATGGATAATAAATATTTTAGTTCTCATATATATATTCAAATAGAAGTTATTTTTTCATATTTATTGTATTAATATATTTTTTGTATTATTTTAAAGTAATATAAAAAAAATATTACTATTAAACATAGTTTAAGATGGAAGGAATTATGAGAAGTGTATAACAATTATATAGTTAAAAAATTATAAATGACTTCATAATTAGTTAAAAATAATGTTATTTTTTTATTTAAAATATATTTTAGTGAGAAATTTAAAAAATATTAAATGCTAATATTTAATAAAGAATACATATTGAATATGTTTATTATTTTAAAATTTTATTTGCTAAAAATAAATAATGTTTTTTTAAAAAAAATTAATTAAACTTTTTGAAATTTTATTTATTTTTAAAAAAAGTTTTGTCTTTCATATTTTTTTAAAGATTATTATACAATTTTTTTTTTTTATATTATTATACATTATTATAATTTTTTTTTTAATTCAAATGTAATCAATAAAAAAAAACATAATATTATTTTTATAAAATACAATTTAAATAAACTAATATAATCATTTAAATACAAATAAATAATAATGATTATTTATAATTAGAATAATAAAAACCATTTATAGTTAAATAAATCTAAAACTTCCAGATAGAATTTAAAAAGTGTTTAAAATTTAAGTTTATGTGAAATTATGAAAAAAACAAACTAAGTTTTAAAAAAAGCAAGAAACAACAGTTTACATTAGAACAATAATAAATAAAATTTCTAAGATAATATATCTGATAAAATTGTAAAAAAAAAAAAAAAAAAAAAACTAAATGAAACTAAAACAATTTAAATTAATAATTTAATGAATAAAAATATAAAAAGAATACATAAATTAGACATGAAAAATAAGAATAAAGTTATAAATAAAACAAATAAGAGGAAATACCGTTTATTAAATCAAATAAAACAATACTTTCGAAAATAGATTCATTTTTTGATAATTTTAATGAATTAGTAATTATTAAATATAATACGAATAAAAAGTTATTTAATCAAGATTAAAATTCGTGTAAATAATCACTTTTGAATTTTTTAAAAATTATTTCAGACGAAGAGAAAAGTTCACATACTATTAAGTCTTAAAGTTCATCTTAAAATATAAAAAAAATATCTTTAAAAGATACAAAAACAAATGATTAATTAAAATTAAATCTTGAATAATATCTAAAAAACTATGAATAAAAACAAACACAAAATAAACATAAAAATATGTCTTTAGCTTATCCTCCATTACCAGTTCAAAGAAAATTTAATTATATTCTAAATAATTAAGCGAATAAATTTGGATAAAAAATAGTAGATATTAAATAATAATAATAATAATAATAACATCAAAAATATTAAAATAATGAAAATCTCAATAGTACAAATTTTAATAATAAAAATAGATCAATTAGTAATTATTATATAAAATCTATTCCAGATGTAAATTAATCTTATTCTAATATTTTAACTAAAAATAATGATTATTCGAAATTTATTTCTAAAAATAATAACGATTCTATTATTATAAATATGTAAAATAATTCTTTTTTAAATTAAAATAATGAATCTCTTTCCAGAATTAGAAATCATGAATATAAATATATATAAAAGACTAAAGAAAATATAAGTTTTAATAATTACATCAAAACAAAATAAAATATACGAAATAATTTAATTTAAAATAAAAGTTACTAATAATATAAAGATTTTGAAAACAAAATACCTGTAAAATAAGATTACTATAAAATTTGAAAAAAATGAATTATAAATATATATATATATATATATATATAATATTATAATCTGCAAATATATACTAAATAAAAATTAATTTATATAAATTATAATTATAAAATTATGTTTATTTCACAATTATATATTTAAAATATATTTTAATTTATTTAAAAGCAATTTTTTTTTAATTTCAAATTGTTTCTTTACTTTCTCTTTTTTTTTTTTTTGTTCCTTTTAAAAAAATACATTCTTTTTAATATTAGAGCTTTAACTTCTTACAACTGAACTAAAGCTTTCATTTCTTATTTTAATTAATAATTTATACATATCCTTAAATTTTCAAAGTATAGGTTATTAAATTTTATATTTTTAGATTATGAATGTGTTTTTTCATTTTATTTTAAGAATTTTAAAATTAAGGAATTATTTTGTTTTTTATTTGGCTATTTTTATTTAATATTATATCCAATTTATTAGCTGTTTTCACTTTTATTTAATCTGCATCTTTCTGTTCTTGAAATTTTGGATTACTGATATTATTATTCCTGTACATTTATTTTATATTCATTTTATTATTTTATTAATATAAACTATTATTCATATAGTTTCCATTATTAAATTTACAAATCTTTTTATTATGATTTAATTTTATTTAATTGTTTAAACTATAATTAGTAGAAATTTAATATATATACTAAATGCAGTTACTGAGATTTCTGAATTTTAAAGAAATAGATTGATTAAAATATATTTAAAGAAAATTAAATTATTTAAACACAAATAAGTTTATTTTACTTAATTATAATTTAAAATACTTATTATTATTAATTCATTATATGTTATTGTTTAAGAAAGTTTAAAAAAAAAATTAGAAGAAAAATAAGATATTTTATTATAATTTACAATATGATAGTAAAATACAAAATAAATTTTTTATAAATATAATATATATATAAATATATATATATATTTAATATTTTATAAATTTTTATAATCATATATATATTTTTTATATATATTATTATATTATATATTTCGTTATTTTTATTCCTATAATTTAGTAAATTCAGTTTTATTAATAAAAAATCATTTAATATTTTTATATACTCTGTTTTTATTTATTATAGATTTAAGTTAATTTTAAATTTTTTTTTTTTTTTAATAATAATAATTTTTTTTTTTTTTTGCTTAGAAATATTATTTTTATAATCATTATAATTATTATTTAATATTTTTATCAAATATAATAAATATATTTGTATTTTTATTAAATAATTTATTTGCATTATATTTATTCAGATTTTTTTGTTTCTTCATTTTATTAAAAAAAATTAATTGAAAATTTTAATAATAATAATGTTTATCATAAACTGTATAATTTAAGATTTTTGGTATTACTCATTATTTAACATTCATTTTATCAACACATTCTATTAATGGTTTTTATTAATTTCTGTTTTAACATTTTTTCTTAATATCTTAATTTGCACATTCAAAGCATTAACCCATTTATTAAAATAATAAAAATAATAGAAATATTTAAAAAAAAAGATTTCTAAATGCTAAATGATTTTTAATTAAATTAAAGAAATAAAATTTATATTATATTATAATAACTAATTAAATAATATAGTTAAAGCCTATATATATTTTTTATTTAATATTTATAATATAATAAGTCAATATTATTTATATATATGAATAAATTATATTCTTAAGCATATTATAAAGATATATTTTAATTTGATTTTTTTAACATTTTAATTTAACTGATAATATATTTAAATATAAAAAAATTGATTATAAAATTAAAATAATATTTTTTAATAAATATAATTTATATATAATATGTTAATGAAACACTGTAAATATAAAGTATTTTCATAAATTTTAAATTAAATTATTATATATAAACAATTAATATTATTCTAGACGTAAACGGCATATATATATATTTAGAAAATACTATTATATTTATTAAGTTAATATTAATAATTTATATTCTATTAAACAAATAATCTATATCTTAATATAATTATTTAGTATTTCTTAAAATAAAAATTCATCTAATATATATTTATTTTCATCATTAAATATATTTACAATTCTAATTATTATTTAAAAAAATATTTTTGCTTATTTTCATAAAATATAATTTTTAAAAATATATTTATTTTTAATTTTAATTTTAATTTTAGTATTTATTATTCTTTATTTAATAATTTCTTTTACATCTTTATATCAAAACTTAGCTATTTTAATGTATTATTCTCATTTTTAATATTATTCAAGTGTTTCTATTAATATCTTAATTACAATAATAAAATATTTCTTATTATTAATATATTTTTATTTATATTTTTAATTTAATTATAAAATTTCTATACAATCCCCTTAGTATAATAACTTTTATATTATATTATACATTATTTTTAAAAATGAATTCTAATTAATTTAATATTTCTAATATTTAAATATTATTTATAAATTATATTGGATTAATTATTTTAAACCTCTCATTTAATTTATTTATTATTATTTTGTTATGATATAGTATATCTTATGTTTATATAATTTATTTATGTAAGTATTAATTAAAATACAATAAATTTAATATATAAAAAATTGAATTAAGAGCTTAATAAAAATGTATAACAAATATATAACTTTATTAGAATTCAAATATATATATTTGATAAAAATTAAAAATTAAAAACTTTTATTTATACAAAAAAAATTTATAATAGTTTCTTGTAAATTTTATATAAATTATTTAAATAAATAATATTATATATATATATATATATATATTTTTCTTATAAATTTTATTAATTAAATAATTTAATTTTTTTTACTTTTTTTTAGTTAGAAATCAAATAAAAATTTGCAAAACTTATTTTCTATAAATATATATAAATATATAAATAAATATATATATATATTTTCATTTTCATTTTTATTTTAAAATAATTTATATAATATTCTTTTAATAATTAATAAATTTAAAGAAAATATTTTAATTTTCTTTTAATTTTTTATTTTAATTATATAAAATAATAAATTTTTAATTTTTAAGAAATAATCATATTTGATATATAATAATTATTTAGTATTTATATTAGCTAGAATGGATAATAATAGTTTAGGTTTTTTTATTACTTTTTACTATAATTTTAGTACATTTTAAACTTTTTAAAATTATTACATTAATCTTTTTTTTAAATATTTGATATATTTTATATTTTTTTTTTACTTATATAATTTAATTGAACTAAAATATTTTTATATTTATCCAAAAAATAAAAAAATATTTAATTAACAAAATTTATGAATTTAAGAAAAACAATATTAATATACTAAAATGACTGTCAATATTGAAATTTTTGTTTACTCAAAAAAATAAAAAATATTCTTTATTTTAAATTTAATGAATAAAAAAAAAAATTGTCAAAATTAAACGAGATCAAATTATATTAAAATTTAAAAATATAAAAATTAATAATTAAGATATAATTAAAAATAAAATATAAAAAAAAACAAAAAAGATTAAAAAAGAAAATAAATGCCTCCCAAAGTTGATCCCAACGAAGTTAGATTTAGTAAATAATAAAGAAAATACAAATATTTATAATAAAACCAAAAAATATAGTTAATATTAAAGTTTTTGGTGGTGAACCCGGTCCTGCTTCCACCTTAGCTCCAAAATTAGGTCCTCTTGGTTTGGTAAAAAATTAATATTTTAAAATAAATAATTACCATAAAAAATAAGAATGCCAAAAAAGTTGGTGAAGATATCATTAAAGCTTGTAGTGATCATAAAGGTATTAGAGTTATGGTTTAACTTAAATGCTAAAATAGAGCTGCTGAAGTTACAATTTTAAATACTTCTTCAGCATTACTTATAAAAGAACTCGGAAAACATTCAAGAGATAGAAAGAAAGTTAAAAACGGTATTAATTTTTTTTTTTTTTATTTTTATTTTTTAAAATAATATATTAAAAATTCTTATAAAATAGTAAAACATAACGGTGATCTTTCATTAGAATAAATAAAAAAAGTTGCAAAAATAATGGAAGCTGATAATAAGTCATTTGCCAAAACATTTGCAGGAACAGTAAAATCAGTTTTGGGGACTGCGTAATAAATTCTAATATTTATATTTTTAAATAAATATAAATATATAGTTAATCTATTGGAGTTACTGTTAATAAGTAACACCCTAAAAAAATTATTGAAGCTATTAATAAAGGAGAAATCAATGTTTGATTAGATTTTATATATGTATTATTAAAATATTTGTTTAAACATATTGTTAAAAATCCAAAAATTATATTTATTTAAACAAATTTTCTATAAAAATAAAGTTTATTTAGTTTTGATTTTAATATTTTTTTAAAATAAAAAAAATTAAAAATTTATTTAAAGTATTTTTTTTTGTTTATTTTTTTCAAATTTTTTTTTTATATTTAAAAATTTTAATTAATATTTTTTAGCAAAAAATTAAGATATATGATTATTAATTTTTGATTATCAAAATAATTTACTTAAATAAAAATTAAATAAGTATTTAAAAAAAATTGCAATATGCAATATTACTACATTTAAAATTTATAAATATTTCTATTTAATCAATATCAATATATATTAATATAACATTAATATTAATCAACTAGATACCTTATTAATAGTAAACTAAATTATACTTAATGATTTATAGTTTCTAAAATAAAAGTAAAAATACTTTCGTTAATTGAGTTTGAAAAAGAGGTTTGCTCATTTATTGGAAGGTGTTCAGCTTTAAAGCTTATTTCCCCTACCCATTTAACATTATTAACTGGAATCATTTCTTTTTTAATATTTTCGATCTTTATAAAATCATGATTTAATACAAAGCCTTCGAATTTAATAGGATATTCTAAATCATATATTTTTAAATTAATAATTAGTTAATTATTGTCTTAAGGGATAATGTATATAAATATTCTATTTTTTAAATAGTCTTTGATTTTTTATTATTCAATTTAAACTTAAGGTTATTTAATCTATTTATTTTTCAAATCAATTTAAATATTTGTTATTTATGTTTTAAAATTATATTGAGGTTTTTATGTATTATTATTGGCATTTTTAACTAAAATATCATCTGATTTTTATGTATAAGGGAGTTGATTTTTATCACATATCATTTCTTTTTCAAATAAATCTAAAGTATTAATATTTTAGTTTATTAAATTCATTTTTAATATTTTGAATTTAATATTTAAATTAAGAATATAACAATTAAATATTTAAAATTTTTTTAAATAAGAAGATTAGAATTTATTTTAAAAAGTAATAAATATTATATTAATTTGTTATTATTAAGAATATATATATATATTATAATTTTAAAACAAAAAATTTATAACTATTTTGAAATTAAAATAATTAATTTATTTATTTTTCTAATAAAAATTATTATTAATATAAAATTTTATATAAGTTAGAAAAAAAAAATAAAAAAATATATATATAATTGGACATCATAATTATAAATATTAACTAAAATTCTTAATCTAATTAATTTTTTATTATATATTTTTTTATTTGAATTCAAGTTATTTTTTACAATCCTAAAGAGTTTTAGGCTTTAATATCATCATAGCTATAATTTACTATGTAGATATATTTTTAAAGTCGTTCCATTTCATAACAAAATCTTCTGTTTCTTCCTATTTTTTTTCAAGTTTTATTTTTTTGCAACCATCTATTTCAAAGTATCATAGACATTATGAATTATAGATCTATCTTAAAGATTAGTACTAAACTTTTCATTGCGCATTTTTTATTTTAAATCTAATTCAGTAATAAAAAAATTAGCTTTTTACATTTCAAATAATAACGATCCTTAAAATCCACTTTCTTTTTAAAGTATTTTTTATTATTTTAAAAGGGATTTTCTTTCAATATCAATACCAGTATTAAAAATATGGCAAACAAGTTAAAACTAATTATAGTATTTAGTTATTTAATTTTTTAAATTAACATTTTTTTTTTTAATTTGCAAATTTTCTGCATTATAATTTAATTTTTTGATTTTTCTAAAAATATTGTATCATTTTATAATGAAACTGTTGAATTATTGATATCTTTTTTTCTACTATTATATACATTAGGAAGTTTTAAATATTAATTTGTTGTTAAAGAAGAGTTTAATGATTATGAATTATTAATTATTGGATGATAAATATAATATTTTTATCTAGAAATATTTGCTTTATATATATTATTCTTTTTTAAAGTTTATTATTGTTTTTCTTCTATCGCTTTTTTAATTGAAATTATTTATTATTAAATTCTTAATGTTTCTTAGCCTTTTAATTGTAAAGTTTCTCTTCTTTCTTAATATACTTAGAATAATTAAATCACTATTTATTCTTCTTTTTTAATATCTAATTATAATGTTTGCATATCTATTTATAGATTTTTTGAAAATAATTTGTAATTTTAAAGCTATTAATAAATGTTCTTTATACTTTCATCATTATTTATTTATTTATCACCGTTTTCTAATTCATTGTAATAAAAAATTATTTTCTTGTTGATATTAATTAATTAATTAAATAATTATTTATATCTTCTTTCTAAAAATTATTTTAATTATTATGTTGTATTATCTAATGTTTATTATAAATTAATTGAATAATCATCTATTTTATTTTTTTATTCATTCGTTTCATTTAATTCTTCATGATATTATTAGTTTGTGACACCATATTTTATTAATTTTACCTCTAAATTATTCGGTTTTTCTACTTCGATTTTTGTTATTTATTTAGGTCTAGGTGTTTAGCTAATTGATTTGTTATTTCTCATTTCTTCGCTTTCATTCATTTTTAATTTTAAGTCTTTTAATATAATTTTTTTATTGAATTATTCTTATTAATAAAAATAATCATTAAAATAAAAACAAAACAAAAAATTATTTATTATAAATAATATTATATTTAATAATTTTTATTTTTCTTTCTTTTTTTTTTTTTAATAAATTATATATATAAATTTTGTGTCTAATTCGAAATATATTCATTTTATTTAGACATTTTTATAAATAATATATCGTATAAACATTTCTTTATAACAAAAATAATTAATATTACTAAAAAAATAAAAAAAAAGATTAAGATTATATGATACAGAAAATAAAAAAAATAAAAACTTTATATAAAAATAAAAATTATTAATATATATTTATTATTATATTCATTTTGCTTTTTATGATTATTTCATCGATTCTAATCTTTAAGTTATTTCTTAGGCTAAAGCGCTACTGCATTATCTGGTATCTCTATTATTAATTTCTTTACAAATTAAGACTGAGATAACTAAAAGCATATTCAATATAGATAACAAAAATACTGAGTCAGATTATTGGTTATCCTATTTATTAATAAAAATAATATTTTTTTAATTTATATTCCCATACTCCAAATGTACTGCTAAATATGTTTTACAAAATATATTTGTATTCAAATAGACTTAAAAATATAATAATTGGACATCCTATTAAAATTGAAAACAAAGAAACTAATAATGATTTAGCTTAAAGCATTTTATTTTTTAATAATAAATTAATTTAAAATTATTAATTTTTATTTTAAAAAAAATAGATATATAAAATTATGTGTTTTTTCTTTTATTATAGTTATTTTATTTAATTACATAAAAAAATTATAATCTATTTTAAGTTAGGTTTATAGTTTATAATTTATTATATATATATTAAAATATTTATATAAAAATTAAATATAAATATATATATAAATATATATATATTTATATATTTATAAATATATATTTTTATTTATATATAATTTAAAACTATATAAGATAATTTTTTATTATAATTAGTTTATTTTTAAAATATACTACAATTAAAAATGATAATTATATCATTGTATTTATATTTATATTTTAAAAATATAATAATTTTTTTTATATTATTTATTAATTGCTTAATATTAAAAAAAAGTGAAAATATTTATAATTTTTATATTTTTATCAAAATATAAAAAAAATATATAATTTCTTTATTTATATTTTTGATTTTATTATAATCTTTTATAAATAGTCTATAAAAAAATAAATATATATATATTAATTTTATTTACATAATAATATTCCCAATTTCCATTTAGCTAAATATTTTTTTCCTTTTTCATAAAATAAACCATTCTTATATTAATATTACTATATATCCATATATATTTTATTTAAATCATAATTAAAAAGTAATTATTTGCTATGATTTTTTTATCGATATTTTACATTTATATTTCTAATTTGTTTATATAATAAAAATATAGATTTTTTTAATTTATACTACTTATTTTTTCACATCTAAATTATTTGTTGTGTTATTTTATTTTAAATTTTTAAATTCATTAACTTATTTATCTAATTCTTAATTTAAAGTTATACTAATTTTAATTTTATTATAATAATTTTAATGTTTTTTTCTTTTAAAGATCTCTAGTTTTTTATTATACTTATTCCATCTATAACTCAAGATTGCTTAGGTTTTCTTAATAAAAATAATAATAGGTATTACACATATAATAAATATGCTGCTTATATATAATAAAACTTTGTTATTAAAATAAATAATATTATGTAAATTTTTATATAATTAATGTAATTATTAATAATAGTTAACAATTTATTGATTTAAATTATAGTTTAAACCAAATAATTTTATTTAGATTATTCTAAATAAAAAATAATGATAAAAAATGCATGATTTTAAGCTCATATTTATAAAAAATGAAAATTAATATATATAATATACAGTTAAAAAAAAAATATTTTTTCACATTTATTAAATATAAAAGAATATAATTATGTATTAATTAATATATAAATGACTATTATATTTTATAAATACATATATATTTTATTTTTAATACTAACAAATAAAATTTTCTTTTTACGAAAACTAATATTTATATAATAGTAAATATAAATGTTAAATTAAAAATATATTTTATATTTAAATATAAAAATAATTTTATTATTTGATAATATATATAATATATAATAGATATATATATATATATATATATATATATATATTATTTATTAATTTAAATTATATATAAATCTTTGTTTAATTTTAAGTGAATTTATTTTCTAAAAAAATATTTTTAAATTAATTTTTTTAAAATACTTTCTTTTATTTTCTTGTACTAAAAAATTAAAAAAATGAATCAAAATATTTATTAATATGAGGACTAAAGATAATATTTAAACCCATTAAAGTATTAAAATTATTAAAATAATATTATATTATTAAAAAAATAGAATAAATAATAATTAAGTTCCATAATAATTTCATTAAAATATAGATTAAAACAATCAATGGATTTTTGCAGAAAGAAAATAAAGATTATTTCATAATAATTCATTAAATAAATTTTAAGAAATATAAAAAAAATAATTATAAAGTAATTTAATAGAGACAGGATTACATGATTGTGATTATATTAACAAAAATTTATATAAAAATGGTTAAATGTTTTATTCATAATAATAATAATAATAAAGATAATAATAATAATAATAATAATAATAATAATAATAATAATAATAATAATAATAATAATAATAACAACAAAATCAATAATTTTAACTAAACCATTAATTTTAATAATCATAATTAAATCAAGCATTCAATAATCCATCAACATAATAAAGATAGAAAATATCTATTAATAATTTAAATAATCAAAATAAATTTGATTCTTCTATTTAACCCTTTTAATAATAATAAAAGAATTCAACTAAATATTTTCCAATTAATTAATTTAGTTTTAATTTAAATAAAAGCAACATAAATAGTTAAATGCTTCCTTTTTTTGATTAATAATAGATTAATAAAGGTTTATATTATTATTATTATTATTATTAATTATTTTAATATATATATTTAGATCTTGAATAAGGAGCAATTTTGAATTTAGAAGACGGATAAAAAATTAATATTTCTAAAGACTAAATAAATGATGTAATAAAAATATTAAGCAAAGATAATTAAACAAAATCCTAAAATTAATAAAATTAACTTGTAACAAGTATTGATTAAGCAAAGTTGAGAACAGAATACTAACTTTCTAATAAATAATTAAGCTAAACATACAAAGGTTAGTATTTTAGTGTTAATTCTGATTATCTTTCATAAAGAATTTTTTCTTACGATAATAAAAGTGAAATTTTTATTCCTTAAAATACACTATAGAAATCAAAAGAAATGAGCTTAAGTTTTATTTCATAAAATAGTAGAAATATGCCTTCTTAAATAAATAAATCATTAAATTTGTAATCAATAAATTAATTGAAAAATATTATAAATGAATAAAAGCAATAAATATTTAATATAACAGTAAGAATAAATAATAACACTAAAAAAAGTTAAATTTAATATGAATATAAAAACTTTATAGTTGAAAATAATATTACTGTAGAATAACTATATAAATATTTTTTCAAAGAAATAAAACATGAGATATGGCATTAAGATATAGAAAATCTAATAAGTATTAGTGTTTTTGCAGATATAAATAAAAAATAATAGGAGTTAAAGTAGGTTTAAAATTTAATTAAAAATTTAAATATATAGACTAATGGAAATATTTATATTAATTTTTATTATTCTGATGGTCCTATTATTAAAAAAGATGAATACAAATGTGATCCAAGTTTTGAATAATTATAACTTTATTCTGAAGAAGAGCTTAAACATATTAAGGATTTTAAAATATGGAATAAACATGGAAGTGTTCATTTTGAGGAAGAGGTGAGTCTGCTTTAACTTAGTTTATAAAAATATATTAATATTTAAGAAAATAAGATTGATATAATAAATGGTTAAAAAGAAGATTTTTAAAAATAAATTATTGTTCATGAATAAATTAATAAGAGAGCATTTTGTATTTTATTTTGTCTGGCTGAATTTATGAAATTAAAAAAATAAAATAATTAATAAATTAATGCTAAATGTATAGAAAGAAGACTTATTAGATAATGTGAATAATAATAAAAAATTGAATTTATAAAATTTGATAATAATACTCTAGAATTTCATTTTAGAGTTTTAGATTGGTTTTGATTTATTTTTTAATCAGTTTTTGTATAAAATAATGACTTTAAAAAATTTATATTCAATAAATAAATTCAAACATTTTACTATCTGTAAAATAAATTTAATTCCATATGTTTTTTGTTTTTTTTTAATTTAATAAATATTAAAAAAAATATAAAATGTTTAAATATATATATATTTATATACACGACACTCCACATATAAATTATTAACACTTTTTTAATTATATTTTTTTTATTTATAAAATAAAATATATAATATATATATATATATATATATATATATATTTACCTAAAAAACAAGATTCTATTTCTTACTGTTTATATCTAAAATAAAAATAAAAAGTTGTATTTATAAAATATAATAATTTAAAAAATGGAGGTGTCGCATTCCCAAAATAAAAGAGAAAAACATAATTTCTCTTTTTTTATAATTTTTTTTCAGCCGTAAATTGTATAAGATTTAGACATTGTTGTTTTGATGTGGAGTGTTTTAATGTTTTACCATCCCTTTTTAAGTAAAGAAACCAAAAAGTTAATGGACATATTAATATTTTGTCTAATTTGTTCTTCAGTTAATTTATCAGTACCAACTGCTGTAGCCAAACATATCACTTTTTTCAATTAAAATTTGACAGTTTATTACAATTCCTTTACTTTAGAAGAAACAGATTCACCTTCAGTAATAGAAATAGGGAATTTTCCTATTTTATTCAATGTATTTCCTAATAATCTTGGTACTTATTTCATTAAAGATTCAGTACAAATCAAAGTATCAAAAGGTTTAGACCATTTTTTGATAAGTTTTTTGTCTTTATTGAATTTCTTTAATCCTTCCACATCAATGTAGTCTACTCCTAAAGCTTTCGCTTCATCACAATGTTTAATATTTCCAATTACGGCAACTTTTTTGTTAGGATAAGGCATATTGGGAAGCTTGATCGAGCCACTGAAACGTTTATCTTTTTCAGGATCATAGTCTCTAAGACCAATTTAAAGTTCAATTGTTTCAGAAAATTCTCTTTTCTTTCTTTCAGTTAACATTTAAGAGATAGTTGTTTTTAAAAATTCAGATGATATTTTACTGTATTTTTATATTAATATTCATATTTAAATATATTTTTAATTTTACCTCATTTTTTTATTTTTGTGTTTTTTTAAATGGCTCTTCCTCCTTTTTTTATTTTTTTAATTATTATTTAAAATTAGGGATAAATATATCTTATATTTTTTTTCCTTTATATATATAAATATATTTATTTTTGTATATATATATTTTTTATACTATATATATTTATTAAATATATAAATATTTTATATTTTTTATTTTTATTAATTAAATGAAAATAAATATAATTGAATTAATTTTTTATATATATATTTTTTTTTAATATATATTAAATAATATATACTTTTAAATTTAATTAAATTATATTTAACATCATGTTAAAACTAATTAACTAATTTTTATTTATAATGTTTTTTTTAATACATATGTTAGATAAAATATTAGATTTATATAAATATAAATATTTTAAAAAATAACTTTGAATAATATTAATTTTAATAATTAATTTTATATTATTTAGTATTTTCATAAGTTTATAAATTAATACATAATAGTTTTATAAGTTATCGCATCGAAAAAATATATATTGAAGTGTATGCTAAAATAATTTACTTAAATTGTCTAGTTATCCGCGTACATACTTTATAGTTATCTATCTACTCAGTATAATTATTTAAGTATATGGAATTTCTTATCATTATAAATTAAAGTACTTAATAAAATTACTATTAATATTTTATATGTTCTTAATTATTACCAAAAAATAGCATTTAAATTATATAACTCTAAATATCATACTAATTTAATTAAGTTCTAAAATTTATTAATTTTATTTTAACCTAATTTATGAATCTTAAGAAAAATTATTTTTTTAATAAAAGAAATTAAAAAATATCACTTCATGTTTTTTTTAATGTTTAAATAATTAAAGTTTTGGTTATCATTTTTTAAAAAATAAGAAAACAATTCATACCTTAAAAACTTATTTAAATATTTCCTTAGCTGTATTTTTAAATAAAATAAAAATAAATATTACTAATAATTAATAAATGAAGTTCTTTATATCTATTGGTGTTATAGGTATAGTCAATAAACAATATATAATCATATAATTTTTTTTTTTCTATAAATACAATATATTAATAAATATTAAAATTAATTATTATTCTTCTTACTTATATTAATAATTCTACTATTCTTAAATAAGCATAAAAACCTTTTCAAATTATTGAGATTTTATTCATTTAATCTATTTAATTATTTTTCAGTCTTATATAACTATTTTATTTAGAAAAATTGCATATAATAGAAGATTTTATTTATAATTTTTAAAAACATATAGCTTTATACTTATTCTTAAGATATTTGTTTTTCATTTTCTTATTCTCAAAGCAAAATTTTAATTAGCTTGTATTAATAGCCTTTTAAAAAACTATTATTCATATATATATTATTATATTTAGCTATAAAATTAATGATTTAAAATACATTGAGATAAATTAAATAAAGTAAAATTTATGTTAAACATATTAATAATTAATTTTTAAAAGTAAATTTTAAACTTAAATATTTTTGAAGTCTATATAAAAAGAGAAAAGAAAAATATAATAAGTTTTTATTATCTATAATATTTAATTTCTTATATAAATTCATTAATTTTATCTATTTATTTATATCAAAATATTAATTAATATATTATTATACATTTATTTGTATTCAATTAATAAAGTTTAAAAATTTAAATTATATATATGTAAAAAACCTTTATATTATAACAATCACCTGAACCTATATGCGAATTACTAGAATATATATAAGTAAATTGCTATAGTAGTAAACCTATAACATTTTTTGAACGGCGATAGTTTGCTGTGAATTACTTTAATCTTAAATTAATTTTTAAATATATAATAAGTATATTTAATATTATTATTAATATGTTTTTTAATTATTAAATTTTTAAAATAAAAACAATATTTTAGTAAGTAATTAACTAAAACAATATAAATAATTGTTATTTTTATTTAAAAAAGTTTTTTAAATAAATTTGATAAAATAATTTTTATTTTTATAAAATGTATTAAATAAATATTTATTTTTATTTATTATAAATAATTTAATATAATAGTCTTTTAGTTATACATTAGAATTTTATTTATCATTATTCTTATTAAATAAATAATTTTATTTTAATATTATATTTATCATTATTATTATTTGCTAGAATTTACCTAAAGAATTAATAATTATGTTAACTCTTTATCTGTATATTTATTCGCAGCTGACTCAGCTTCACCTAATATTTGTAAGGCTTATTTTTTTGTCACAAATCTTCCCTTTATTCTTAATCTATTATCAGCAACTTTTTTCCTTACATCATATGATATTTTTTTGTAATTACTTTTTTTTTTTTTTAATATATAATTAAATAAATATTTTTTATTAGAATTAATTAATTTACATTCTTCTTTATTTCTTAATTTAATAATTTCTTACTTTTTCTTTTCTTTGTATCCAACTTAAATTTCCAATTTTTTTTTCGGGATGGAATTATTTTAATTTTACTCCTGTCATAACATATTAATTTTAATAGATTTTTTAATTATCATAATCAAAAAACTCCATTAAATTAAAAGGAAATAAATCCTTTAGTGTATTTATTTTATCAAATGAATGATTCATCTTTAAATATTCTAAATAATAATTATCATCTCGTTTTTATGATAAAATGGTAAATATGCTGGAGGTAATTCTTTTATTAGATTAATAATATGTTTTTGAAAATAATTATGTTTTTTTAAACTTTTGTTAGTTAAATTTTTTGTTTTTTCTTATTATTTTTCTTAATATTTTTTTTCTTTTTTATTGATATTTTTTTCTTTTTTTTTCTTTTTTAATAAGTTTTATTTATTTTAAATAAATTAAGATTCATCAATTAATCTTAAAGTTAGTTCATCTCCATATTAATTCTTTTTTTCAAGCCTACAACTATTATTAAAATAATCAACTTGTTTTCTATATATTTGATATTTACATCCAAACATTTCTTAATTATTTTAATTTCCAAAATCATCATAAACTATTTATTATTAAGAAGAATTAAATTAATAGAATTCATTATTAATCATGTTATTAGTATTATTATTTTTTTTTTAAAAAAAAGAATCATAGTTATTTTACTAAATCATATCTTGACTATTAAAACCCTATGCTAAAGCATCTATTTCTATTGAGTCTTTGCTTTTATAATCGTTATTTATGTAATTTATATTTTCAGGATTGCTGAATGAACACGTCCTTTGAAAACCATCTATTATAATTAATTTTATTAAAAATATTTAAAAATTAAATGTATAAAATAATAAATATATTTTATTAAATATATAAATTTTTATTTTTTAATTAATTTTTGATTTTATTAATTAATTATAATTGTTTTAATATATTTTGTAATGACAATTTTTCTTATTGATGGTGTTTTAATTCTTATAAAATGAAGAATATCTTTAATCTTGTTAAAAATTCTATTTATAATTAGAAATATTGAAACAATAATTTTAATTTTCATTTTGTATATAAATATTTAATTTACATAATTATTAATAGAACTAAAACTGCTTTAACGGCTTCTATTTTTTATTAAAGATTTATTATCTTCATTCACATAAGAGTAATTATTATTAATAGCTTTATTTTCGAAATTCATAATTTGATTTGCATAAGAGCAATTAATAGGTTAGAAATTATACATTAATGTATTTTATATTTTTTTTTTTTTATTATTATTAGTGGATGCAAAAAAATTAATAAAATATTTTTAATAATAAATAAATTAATTTGCAATAATATTTTTTTGTTAAAAGAATATATATTTAACTTTATAAAAAGAAATAAAATTTAATTTAGAGATTTTAAATTTTACATATAAGTCATTTATTTAAAACATTTTTAATTTTTATTAATTTATAATTATATAATTCAACTAATCATATTTATATAAAATAAATTATACTATTTATTTAATTATTGAAAATCAAATATGTTTATTAAATAATTCATTTTAATTATGATGTGTAAAAATAATAATTTTTTTGTATATTAATTAATAATTAATTTTGTCTTCTAAAAAAAATAAAATTAATAACACTAATATTAAGAATTAAAAATTTAAATAAGAAATAATAAGAATATATTGAATTAAATGAAAAAAAATTAATAAATGAATATTTAAATTAATTATTATTTAATAACAAACTATAAATATAATAACTAAATTAAATAAATATTAATATATTAATATTGAATAATATTTTTTAAAAATTGTTGATATTCATAGGCTATATAATTTTGATATATTCAATATTTGACACTGAAAAATAATTAATTTTATAAAATTATGGTAAAAAATTTATATAAATTATAAAATAAAAAAAGCATGTATAAATTTTATATTATATAAAATTACAAAATTATAAATACATTTCGAAATAAAAGTTAATAAAAATAAAAATTATATTTATAATATATTTAATATAAAATATTAAAAAGAATAAAATAATATTAATAAAATTATATACTATAAATATATTCTATCAATACTAATAAATGTTTCTTCAAAGAATATAATTATAATAATTAAAATACAATATATAAATTATTATAATTAGTTATTAGTTTTAAAATTTAATAATAAATAATTTTAGATAATAAAATTTAAATCCTATATATATATATATTTTAAATAATTTATATTATTCGATTTTGTTTATAAAAAATAAATAAAATTTATATATATTTATTTAATAAATAGATTTTATTATATTAATTAATAATATGTATTTGTTTATTTTTTATTTAATAATAATATTATATATATTATAACAGAATTTTTATTTAATCCTAAAATGGGAAACTAATGTGATTGCGTTATTGATAGAAATACAGAAAATTATAATTAAATTGTATCTAAAATATTTAAATAATATAAATTTAAATATATATATATATATATATATATATATACTAAATTAAAATATATTAAAATAGGAATCAGAATTTAATTAATTTTAATTTAAAACTTTGCAATCCGATAACTAAAAAAAGCAGATAAACACAGTAATACTTACAAAAATAAATTATAATTAAATTTAATAATTTAATAAGAAGTAATTGATTAACACAAATGAAAACATTATAAATATAAAAAGTGAATATATTAATGATGAAAATGGATCTATTGAACAAGATATTAATTCTCCAAATAATATTATTATGAGTTAATAACAAGATTAAATAAGCTCCCAAAAATAAATATATTAATAGGAAAATTAACAGAAAAATCAATTATAATAAAGTATATCATAAAAGAATTATTTTGCAACAGAAAATGAAGAAATAATTTGTAAAAATAAATTAAAAAATTAAAATTTATTTATAAAAATTAGTTTGTCCAAGCGATAGTGAAAGAAGAGAAAAAAGGCCTTTATATATTTTCAATAGTTTATCAATTTATAATGGTGAATGGAAAGGGAATAAAAAAGATGGTTTTGGAATTTAAAAATGGATAGATGGGGCTAAATATGAAGGAGAATGGGATAATAATAAACCAACTGGAAAAGGTAAGTTTTACTATGCTGATGGAGATGTTTTTGATGGTATATGGAAAAATGGTAAAGCTAATGGTTATGGAGTTTATATTTATTCTAATGGAGTTAAATATGAAGGAGAATGGAAAGATGATTTATAACATGGTAAAGGAAAGGAAACATGGAATGATGGCTCCGTTTATGAAGGAGAATATTTTAATGGATAAATATAAGGATAAGGAAATTATAAATGGCCTGATGGGTTTTTTTTATTAATAATAAATAAAAATTAATAAATATATATTTTTAATTAAAGTTCATTTTATAATGGAGAATGGAAAAATAATAAAATAAATGGTCAAGTAAATAATAATTTTAACTTTTTTTTTATATATTCAGATTTTTATTTAGTTTTTATTTATTTTAAGGGAATTTTTGAATGGAAAGATGGAAGAGTTTATAAAGGATAATGGTTAAATAATAATATGCATGGAAATGGTATTTATAAATGGAAAGATGGAAGATATTATTAAGGATAATATTATTATGATAAAAAGCATGTTTAATTTTAATATATAATAATTAATTTTTATATAATCATTTATAGGGTAAAGGTATTTATATGTGGGCTGACGGAAGAAAATATAATGGAGAGTGGGAAAATGGTAAATAACACGGAAAAGGAATATACACATTAGCAGATGGAACTATTTTATATGGAATATGGGAAGATGGAAAAAAAATAGAATGGGTAGATGATTTTACTTAAAAAAATAGTTGATATTCTAGCATTTATATTAATATGGATATATTCTAAGTAATAAAGCTAAAATTATTTAGTTTGTAAATATAGTATAATATACTGGCTTATAAATATTAAAATAATCATATATAAAAACTTTATTATTTAATTATTAACCAGTATTTATTTTATCTTCATTTAATATTTTTAATATAAAAAATTATAGTTACTAAAGTTTATTAAATTTTATATTTTAAAAATATCATTGTAATGTAATTTTATAAACTAAACAAAATTTATAATACTTATATTAAGAATATGTTAATTTTTTATTTATTTTTAATTAAAATATAAATTATTATACTAAAATTCATATATGTTTTATTATTATTTATTGAAAATATTTATCTTTGATTTCTTTTTAGACAATTACATGTAATAATAATTAATTTATTAGTTTTTTAAAAAGTATATTATTTCAATATTTATTTAAAATATATATTTAAATTTTAACAATATTATATTTAATTCGTAAAAAAAAAAAAAAAATTATTTGATATATTCATTTATATAAAAAAAATAATGTATAAATAATTATAAAATAATAAATTATATTTGTTAAATACTTCCTTTTATTTTTTATTATTACTAAAATAAATTATAAAAAAAAGATATAAAAAATAAATAACTAATATACTATATACATAAATAAAAATATGGAAAATTAAATAAAAATATTAGAATAAAATTTATTATAAGATTTTGAATATACAATAAATTAATCAAGCAAACAACCAGAAAAAACTTTTGACTTAAATAATGGTATTATTGAATTTAATGTAAAAGATAATCGGGCATATAGCAAGTTTGTTTTAAATTATGAAAAATCAAAATAAGCATTAATATATAATACTAATACATGTAATTATAATAATATTCATATAGATTCACATTATGAAGATTTATAATGCTATTCAGTATAAAAAATATAAAATAAGTATTAATATGAAAATTTATAAAAAAAAAAAAAAAGAAAGCATAAATAGATTAAAAAATATAGTAAGAAATAAAAGAATTAGACTTAGAAAAGCAAAATATAGATTTTGAGTATAAATAAATACAAAATGAATTACAAATTGTTTGTAAAAATCATTATGTAGACGAATATAATATAAGCTAACCAAATATATTTTCTACAAAGTTCTATTTTGATGTATTAAAAAATGATTATGTAAAAGTTGAATATCAATTAATAGATTAAAATTTCAAAAAATTCTCTCCTGATAACTATAAAGGAGAAATCTATTAAATAGATGAAAAATAATAAGAAAAAACAAAATCAAAATCATAAGCAAAAGGATATGAAAATAATTAAGATATTGAAAAAGATTTTTTATATTTGTAGGAATAAGTAGAATCATATTTTGAATAAGCACATTTAGAATAATAATATAAATAAGATCAATTAGAAACTTATAATAGAGTTATGGAACATTTATAATTAAATAATAGATGGAATAGAAGACAAGCTTTATAAAATGAATCTTTAATGAAAAAAAAATAAGATGAGGATTTACTTTTTTAAGATCCCGAAAAAGTATTTTAAAATGTAAAAAGTGAATGGTATGAAGAAGTTTAAGAAGAATAAAGAAAATTTGATATTCTTTAAAAAAAAAATATCGATTTTGACCAAATGTTAGATAAAGTTGAACAAAAAATTAAATATTAAGATTATTTAGATACTTTAGAAAATTAAGCTTCATCTCATGATTTAATTTAGTAATTTTTGTAAAAATAATAAGATAAAATTTCTAAAAATGAAGAAGAAATAGCTATTTAGGATAAATAATAAGAAAATGCTATTATTGAAGTATAAGAGAATGAATAAACTATTGATGAATAAAAATAATAAAATCTTGATAATATATAAAAAAAAGATGAAGATCATACTTTAACTTCATTTTAATAAATAAAGTTGGTTTAGTATTAAATAAATAAATAAATAAATTAAAAATTAAAAAAATAAATAGGCTTGAAAATCCAAAAGAACAATAACAAAAAAATCCAAAAGCAATATCATCACGAGACTTTTAATGGGCAATAGAAGATGAATAAAATTTGTAAGATTTTTACAAAAGATTGCCAAAAGAAAGAATGGCAATATAATATCCTTTTGAACTTGATGTTTTTTAAAAGCGTGCAGTTTTACGTTTAGAAGAAGATGAAAGTGTATTTGTATGTGCTCACACGTCAGCAGGTAAAACAGTAATAGCCGAATATGCAATAGCATTAGCATAAAAGAAAAATCGAAAAGCAATATATACTTCTCCCATAAAAGCTCTTTCGAATTAAAAATATAGAGATTTTAAGTCGAAATTCGGAGATGATGTAGGTATTGTTACGGGAGATGTTTCTTTAAATCCAACTGCAAATTGCCTTATTGTTACTACAGAAGTATTAAGAAATATGCTTTATAAAGGACATGATATAATCAGGGATATTTCATGGGTTATATTTGATGAAGTACATTATGTGAATAACTAAGAAAGAGGTGTTGTTTGGGAAGAGACTATTATTATGCTTCCTGAAAGTATTGGACTAGTTATGTTAAGTGCAACTGCTCCTAATTATATGGATTTTGCAAATTGGGTAGGAAGAACTAAAAAAAGAACTATTTATGTATAAAAAACATTATATAGGCCAGTACCTTTATAGCATTCTATTTATATTTTCGAATAATTTCATGTAATTAAAGAAAAAGATGAAAAGTTTAGCATTTAAGAATATGATAATCTTAAAAATCAAATAAAAAAAGCTTAAAATCTTAAAAATTCAATTAGTGTTTTTAAATAATAAGCTAAATAGGAAAAATAATAAAAGGGAATCTTCAAAAATACGAATATGTCTTAGAAAAATAAAAGATCTATGAAGTCTATAACTGAAAAATATATAAAATAAATCAATGAAGAAGACCTTAACAGGTAGTAAAATTAAAGCGAACTTGAAGCTATCAGAAAGCTTCTTTATATTTGTGAAAATTAAAATTTACTTCCTTGTGTGGTTTTTGTATTTTCAAAAAATAAAATTTTAGAACTTTCAGAAGGATTGGGTAATATTACTTTTTGTACAATAGAGGAATAAGTAAAAATAAAATAAAAAAATATAATGTTTATTTAATAAAATATAAAAAAGAGATTCATTGAGAAAACATTCAATTAAGCTGCTATGAAAATTAACTTTAGAGACATAAGAGTTCCTCAAATATAAAAAACAAAAGACTTATTGACACGTGGGATTGCTGTACATCATGGTGATGTGATTCCTTTTATAAAAGAAATTGTAGAAATTCTATTTTCTAAAGGTTTAATTAAAGTTTTGTTTGCAACTGAAACTTTTGCTATGGGTATTAATATGCCTACAAAAACAGGTATGCTATAAAACTTTATAGATATAATATTTAAATAAAAAAGTTATATTTCATAGTACAAGTAAACATGATGGATTTAATTTAAGAATGTTAAATTCTTCCGAATATACATAAATGAGTGGAAGAGCAGGTAGAAGAAGTCTAGATGATAAAGGAACTGTGATAATATTTATTTAAGATTTAAATAAACTTCCAACAAGAATTGATTTGGAAAAAATGCTAGATCATAAAGTAATAGAAAATATAATAATAATATATAAATAAAAAACAAAAGGGAGAAGCATTAATTTCTAAATTTAGGATAAGTTATGAATCTATAATAAACTTATTATCTTCAAAATATATAAATATAATAGATTTAATTAAGAAAAGTTATATAGAAAATGTAAAATATGCCCAAATTCCTAGGACTATTCGTAAAATCAAAGATTTGAAAGCTTAATATTAAGAACTTTTAAATTTAGAATGCCATAAAAAAGATCCTGAAATAAATCATGTTTTAATAGAAAAATACTTGGATACTGCTCAAAATATGAACTAATTAAATTAAGCTTATTTTTAAAAAGATAAATATTATATTTAAGATAATCTTTAACTTCCCTGTTTTTGCTCTTTCATTGATTAGAATTTCAATATATATTTAGGAATTATAGTTTCCATAAGCCAATAAAAACATGATTAGAGATTTCTTTAAATAATTTATATAGATGAAATTAACTAGAACACAAATCCTAAATTTTATTTTTAATAAGATTAATTAGAATAGAAAATACAAGAAAATGTTTATTTTTTCGATCATGGAACTCAAAAACAGCATACATATACCATATATAATCTTTCACTAAGCGAAATAATGCAAATATATGATGATTAAATCGACATATATTCATAAAATAGAGTCCAAAAAGATTATTTAGGCGATGAATATTTAAAAAAATGTGCCTCGGCCTTAAGTATCAAAGAAGCCTTTCTTTAAAGATACAATTTTAGTTCCTGAATTATAAACTACAACCAATAATGCATTTCGTTAAAAGCTAAAAGTGAAGCGTTTTTAAGAATTTAAAATAAAAGCGGACTAATAAGATGCTGAAAAAAAGATGAAAAACACAAAAGAATTGCTTTCTTCCTTATGTCATACATGTGAACTTAAATAAGTACATTTAGATTAGATTTTAAAAAGAAAAGAAATTAGAAACTAACTTGAGTCACTTATTTAAAGTATTGATGAGGATTAAATACATTAAAAGTAAAGCCTTGAAGGAAAATTGCTTCTACTTTAAAAACTTAAGTATATAGATAAAGATTATAGTAAACCACTTTTAAAAGCTAGGGTGGCTAAAGAGATATAAAATATTTATGTAACTGAAGTACTTGTTTCTGGAGCATTTGACTATCTTGATGAATATGAGTTGACAGCACTTCTTAGTGTTTTTGTTTGTCAAGGAAAAGCTAAAGGATAGAAATATGATCCTGAAGATGATTATGAAACTGGATTAACCTATTGTCCAGAGTTTATAAGAGCTTATAAATAAGCAATGGAAATTACTTTATCTACAGTAGAACAGGAAATATTTTTTGGAGTAAAATAAAAATAATTATATATGATGATTTTTTAAATTAATTATTATAATATAAAAAGATTATCGTTACTAACAGTGCGGAATAATATTTGAAAGATAATATTTTTAATTAAGATCTTGTAAAAGTAGTTTATTCGTGGATGCATGGAGCTGATTTATTACACGTTTGTTAATTTACTACGTATTAAGAAGGTAGTATTGTAAGATGTTTCCTTAGATTAGAGAATCTATTAAATAATGTGAAAAGTGCAGCAATTATTTTAGGTGATAATCATTTGGCTATGAAGGTAGATAGTTCAAGAGAACTTTTAGTTAAAGATATTGTATTTTAATAAAGTTTATATTACGCTAATTTTTGAGTTTATATTAATTTTGTATTTTTTTTTTTTAATATTTTAATTATATTAATATATATATATATATAAATTAATTATATTAACTTTTTTTACTTAATTTATAACTATTATATAAGAAAATTTTATTAATTAAATTTTATTTTTACAAGTTTTATATGCATTTAGTATGATTATTAATATTTCTATTTATTTATGATAATTTTTTATTTAATTATACTTGAATTATTTATTTTTAAGTATAATATTAATTATTAAAAAAATAAAATATTATATGATAATTTTTTAATTATTTTCTAGTATTTATAATAAACTGTTCTTAATTTTAAAACTATTTATAAAATAATTTTAATTAAAAACTCTTAATTTTACTTTAAAGGAATTGAAAATATAGAAAAATTGAATATGTCTTAAATATAAAAATATATGGTTTAAATAATTAATCAATTATAAACAATCCTAATTTTTTTTATAAATTAAATATATTATTAAATATCTTTTATAATAAATAAATAAAAAAAATACAAATTATTACAATAAAATCTAATAATTATATAATTTATAAAGATTTTAACGAAAAAAAATAAAAAAAAGAAAAGTAAAATTATATAATTAAAAATAAATATTACAAGAAATTTTATCAAAATAAAAATATAATTATATTATTTATTTATTAATAAATATATATTTATGTAAAA
Source organism: Ichthyophthirius multifiliis (assembly GCF_000220395.1). Lineage (NCBI taxonomy): Eukaryota > Ciliophora > Oligohymenophorea > Hymenostomatida > Ichthyophthirius > Ichthyophthirius multifiliis. The sequence goes on from NW_004086064.1 coordinate 125,018, forward strand.
ATATTTTTTATTTAAAATATTATTAGGAAAATTAAATTTTACTAAAAAAAAAAATACAAAAAAAATACAAAAAAAAATACAAAAAAACAATAACATAAAAATGGATAAAGAAGGTGTTAGTATACATGAATTTGTAGTTCAAGAAGCAAAAGAAAAGAGTTACGAAATAGAAGTAAAAACATTAAAAGAGTTCGAAAAAGAAAAAAATCTATTAGTTGATAAAGAAATAGAATAAATAAAAGAATAATACGAGACAAAAATGAGACAAGTTGAAATGAAGCATAGAATTGAGCATTCTTCTGCTATAAATAATGCAAGACTATAAAAAATGGAAGCAAGAAACCGTGCAATGATGAAATTATTCTCAGATGCTTAATATAGTGTCTTTACTAAAACAAAAAGTGATGTAAATTTTTACAAAGATTTATTAAGAAAGCTTATGGTTTAAGGATTTATAAAATTATTTGATGAAAAGATAGTTTATGTCCGTTGTCTATAAAAAGACAAAGACTTATGCTCTAGTATTGTTGATTAAGCTGTTTCTGATTTCCAAAGATTAGTAAAGTAAGAAATGAACAAGGATGTAAAATTAAAAGTTGTAGTTGATGACCATAGATTTCTAGAAGAAAGATAATTGATTAATAATTTCTCTATCCCTGTAGATTAATATGATATTCATACTGGCTAATTAGAAGTAATACAAAAAAATCAAGATGATAAAAAATGCTTTGGAGGTATTGTTTTAACTAACAAAAATGGAGACATTATTGTCAAAAACACTCTTGATGTCAGATGTGATCTTTGCTTCTAAGATTCTCTTCCTGATATTAGAAATTTTATGTTTCCTAATCCTCTTCCGGTACATAATTATCAAAGATAACAAAATAACCATAATCATTGATTTAATAATGAATATTATGCTTTTTATTAAATACATAATATATTTTTATTAATATTAATTTATATATGTTTTTTTAGTTATTTTCATTATAAAATATTATAAAGAAAATTTCTTTTTTTAATGCAATTACAACAATAATCTTTAATATTTTTTTTATTTTTTTATTTTTTTACAAATAAATATTAATGCATTTATATTTTTTTATCATAAATATTATAAATCATCTTTTAATATTTTAAAATAAAATATAAATTTTTTATTTGTATTTTTATATATTATAGAGATATTTATTTTATTAATTTTTGTTTTATTTTATTTTTACAAATCAAAATAAATCTTTGTAAAAAAAAAAAATTATTTAAATATTGATTTCAATACAAAAAAAAATAATTAAAAAAAATTATTTAATAAATTAATTATATAAAGTAATATTTTACTAAAATATAATTATACATTTTAGTTATTTATTTATTTATTTATAATAATAATATTAAATAATTCGAAATAAAATGAAATTTAATATTTTTAAATATATATATAATATTAGACCTCGTCCATTTAAATATTTACAAAAATAATTAGATATTGAATAAGAATGGGCAAGTTTTTAAAAAAATTTGCGTCCGCATAAATATAAATTTGTTTTTATTACAGGATTATTTTTATATCCATTTTACAAACCTCTTATTCAGTATTCATATAATCAATTTATTTTATACATAGAGAATTAATTAAAAAAGGATCAACCAGTTTCTTAAATAGCTGAGAGTTTTGGCAAATAATTAGTTTCGGGAATATTTTTAGATTCCGATATTAAAAGGGAAAGTGGTATATTTGTTTAAGATTTGGTTAAATAAGAACTTGTATTAAATGCAATATTACAATTATTATTAGAAAGTATAAAAAATCCATTATTTTTAGATGAAAGTAAAGTTTTTGGTAAAAATCTAGTTTTAAAAGTACTTTAAGATCAAGAAGCACTTAATCATTGCATTTCATTGTTTTTAAAGATTTTAAAAGACTAAGAATTTAAATAAGAGACTGTAGAATTAGTTAAATATGCTTTTTCTCAACCATAAGTTAGTGATACTATAATTAATTTACTTTAAAACGCAATGGCAGACGAAAGATGTAGAAAATCACTTTATGCTGCTTTAGGTTCTTCTTTTTAAGAATTAATAATGGATAAAGAAACTCATGAAAAATTAAAAATATTTGCTTATACTTTAATCGAAAGTGAAACTAATAATGATAAAGGATCGATAAAAAATGTCATTGATGCAATCGTAAATAGCTATATGAAAAAAAAAGGTATTAATTTGAAAGAAAGCGAGTTTTAAAATTTCCTTAAAAATGTTGCTAATGATATGGATATTAAATAATCGTAAGAAGAAAGACTAAAAAATTTAAATAGTAATGATAATTAAAATGGTGAATAAAAAAAAAAATTTTTTTATTATTGAGGAATATATATTGATTTTTGTAATTTTTGTTTTAAAGAAAAAAAACATAATTATATAGACATGTTAATTAATTATAATAAAAAAATACTTTTGAAAATCCAAATTCTAATTTTATTTAATTCAATATTAAAAAAAAATATATATAAGAAATATTATAACATTTATATGATTTTAAATAATATTATTTCAATTTATTAAGAAAAAAAAAAAACCAAAAACATAATTGATATATATAAAAAATATAAATATATAAAAATATCATATATATTATATTTTATATTTATATATATATACACATATTTTATATTTATATATATTTATACATTATATATCATTTATTATAATGTGTTTTTTTTATTTTTTAAATATTTTTTTTATATATTATTATGTTTTTAAAAAATATATCAGAGATATCTACTATCGAGTCAACACATTATGATTATGTTGTCCCTATCTAAATTTTCATCATTATTTAAATAATATAATTTTTTTTTAAATTTATTATAATATTTAACTATTAATTTTTTGATAATTTAATATTTTTCTTTATTTCTTATTAATTATTTTATGGGTGTTTTATTTTTAATAAAATTATTCTTAGATTAAAATAAAAATTGTAAATTAAGAAAAAATACAAAATTAAATTAAATAATAAAAATTTTAAAAATATTATTTATTAATTATTTAAAAATAAATAAATTATATAATTTTAATTGAATTATTTTATTTATTTTTCTTAATTATATAAAAAATAATTATATAGTCTAATTTCTTTTAATTTTTATAAAAATAAAAAATAATAAATCAATTATATACATAAAAAATTAAACTAATTTTTTTCAATAATGTTTAACATTTAATCTTTATAAATTTGAATGAGTTATTAATTAAGCCTTAATAGAAACACGTCTATTTTTAACTTGCTTTGTAAGTGCATTTCCAATATCATTTTCATTAACTTCTAATTATTTATTTTCTTAAATAATGAAATCCAATTTTTCTACACCATTATTAGTTACCCATGCATCTGTCTATATAATAATATATATATTATATTTTATTAAATAAAAACCATTAAGTTTTCTATGGTATATCTTTGGTCTGGATTTTTAATAAGACATTTTTTAAGCATATTTTTAAGATTTTCGTCCATATCTTGAGGATATTATACTTCAGATTCTAAAATATTTTTTTTTAATTCTTCATTTTTTCTACCTTAAAATGGTCTTTCGCCTACAATAATTTCATAAAAAGTAACTCCAGCAGCCCAAATATCAGTAGGTCTTCCTTTAAAATCTTCTCCTTTCCATATTTCAGGTGCTAAATAGCATTTAGTACCATGATCATTAGATAATTTATCATCACCGCCTTCAAACATTGAAGATACTCCAAAATCTGCTATTTTAAGTTCATCATTTTCACTTATTAATAAATTATCAGGTTTAATATCTCTATGTATTACATTAGCAAAATTATGTACTTATTTTGTTTGTTTTTTAAAAAATAAATAAATTGGAAGAAATATAATTATTATTTAAATTTATAAATACAGTAGTCTAATCCTAAGACAAAATCACGAAAATATTTTCTTACTCTATCTATAGGAATAAAATATTTTTCGTTTTCATTATATTTTTTCCCTTTTTCATTTTTCCAATAGTTTTTTGAATTTAAACTTCCTTTTTTGACTAAATCTATTACCAAATAAATTTTTTCTTAATCCTAATCGTCTATAACTTCATAAAGTTTAGCAATATTAGGATGAGCCTTTTTATTTTTTATATAATTAATTATAATAAATATATATTTTACCATTCTTTTTAGAATAGCAACCTCTTTTTCTATCAATGTATAAGCGCTTTTATTTCTATCTAACATTTTTCTTTTCAATTTATTTCTATTGATAATTTTCAAGGCAAATTTTTATTTATTTTGTGTATTTAAAACCATCTTTACTTTTCCAAAACTTCCTCTTTTATTTAAAATAAATTAATTAAAAATAAAAATATTAGTAAATAATTTTAACTTTCCTAATAAATTTAGTACAACATAATTATTTATTTATTTCTATCCATCAGCATTTATAGATTTATCAAGTTTACTAGTTTCTAATACACTGTGTTATTCTTGAAGCATACTATAGCTTAAATTCCTGCTTAAATTAATAGAAACAGCCCTATTTAGCTTTTAATTAGAATGACTAGCCTCTTCTTATATTTACTCCATATTATTTGTTTCATATAAACTTTTTAGCCTTATATTATTATCATATTTATTTCCTTAAATTAACATATCCGATGATTATTAATCAATAATATTGTTTTTACTTCTTTAATAAATATCAGTTAGGGCAAATTCATTTTCTGTTTTTTCTGAAATTTAGAATAAAGATAAAATTTTATCTTTATCTTAAGTCCCAAAATCAGCAATTTTAGGCATTGAATTCAAAGAAACTTCATTTTCAATTTATTTATTTTAATCATATTCATGTATTAAATCAAACAAATCAGCATTTTAATTTTAATCTAATTAAGATTATATTTTTTCTTTTAAGACTATATTATTTGCATTATATTATTTGTTATTTTCTTCATTTTAAACATTATTGTCTTAATATTACAAAACAACAATAGATTCTTCGCTTCTGTAATAATTCTAAAATGTAGAGTTGTTCGAGTTTAATCTTACTTTTATTTCTTTAGTATATTTTCTTGTGCTCTTCCTTCTTTTGTTATTTTATTTACTTGGAGATAAATAGCCAACTTCATGATCATTATTTTCAGGTTTCTCAGTTTTTTAAATAACTTATTATTGTTTTTATTAATAATTGTTTTATTCTTATTAAGGTTCTTGAGTTTATTGATTAATTGCTGTTTAACCATTACTTGCTTAAACTGGAACATTTTCAAGTTATAAAGGATTTAGTGATTCCATGTCTTGTTATATTTATTAGGTTTGGTTTTCGGTTTTAATATTAGCATTTTGCTTAGGTAAAGAATTGCCAATGTTATTTAGAGAAAATAATGTGTTATTATTATTAAATTAAGACATAGTATTATAATTTAAACTAAAAAAGGATTATTTAGATATGAATTCAGATGATTAATTAGCTATTTTAGGTTATTCTAAATTTAATTAATTTAAATAAAAAGAAGATAATGAAGATTAATGTAAGTTTTGCTGCTATTATTACTATAATTAAGTTTAAGACTATGCATTTTATAATTATTAGTAATTATTATTTATTTATTATAATTCATTTAACTAATTTTAGTCTAGAAATTAATCACTTTTATATTCTTCGTCTTTATAATATATATTTTAAATTAAAATTATTTTATTTTTATGATTTGTTTACTTTTTAAATTGCAATAATTTTAATTAATATTACTATTATTAACGTAATCAGTTTTATCATTATAAATACTTTAATCTAGTATTTATTATTTATTTTATATTTATTACTAGAAATACATAGTTTTTTTCATGCTTTAAGTTTATAATTAACTATTTGCATGTTTTAAGATTGAATTAGTACTCTTTATAATTGAATTAGTACTCTTTGCAATTGAGTTTGTGTTATTATTTTCTATAATAAATTCATATTATTCAATATCTCTATTAGACATTCCTTTAAAATCATAAACGATAGAAGGTAGGCATTTACTACTATTCATAGATATTTCATCATTATTTTCTTTCTCATCTTAGGCAAATTTACAAGGAGTCATATTATTGCTTTATTAAAGAAGAATAGAATCTAAAAATAACAAAAAATTATAATATATTATATTAATATTTATATTAATTAAATATACTACTGTCTTTTAATTATGAGAAAATTTAATAATTATCCAAATTATTGTATAAATTTTTTTTTTTTTCTGATATAGGTTCTGAATCTATAGAATTATTAAATTGTTAGCGAATGCTAGTTGGAATTTATTTAGAATTACAGTCGAGCTCAAAATTTATACAACAAAAATATGGAATTTACATTAATTTAAATATTACTTGTTCTTATTGTTTTTTTTATTTTTTCTTTAATATTTTTTTTTTTTAAAAAAAACTAAATAAAAAAAAGGCTTTTTTCTATTTTTACTAGCCTTTATTTTTTTTGATTGATTAAGTTTTTTTTTTAAAAAAAAATTAGGAAATACAAAAAAATAAATAAGAAAAAATAATATTTAATATTTTTAAATAACTTTATACGATTTTCTACGTTAAAAAAAAATATAAATATACAAATATTTTTATAAAATAAAGAAGAAATTAAATCAAAATAATATTTTTTTACATAAAAAACATTTATATACATATTAATCATAAATGCCATAATATATATATATATTAATTACAGGTATTTTTGGTTTAACTGTAATTGGAGAAATGCAATCAATTTCAAAGTTTTATTCATAATAGTTCTAATAACTAGATATTTTTTTTCCAATCTTTTTAAATGATTTTTATTCTTATAATGATTTTATTTACTCTTCTCCAAAATCTTCCTACACCAAATCTAATAAATTTACATTTTGTGATATTATACGTTTTTTTTTTTAATCAATTTAATTTAAAAAGTCTGTGGTTTCTATATTATTAGCTTGTTTTTATTGCTAATTTTTTATTTTTTCATGTTCTTCTTATTATTCGTTAATAATATCGATTTTTGCAACATGAACTATTTACTCTTAATTAGGATATTAAATAACTCCCAGAGTAGGTAATCTATGATTAAGTCTAGAATTTTGTTCATTAGTACTTAATGAAAGTCTTAAAAAGTTAGCTGTTTAATTGCTTTCTACTTCTTATCTAATCATTTAATTTTTTTCTAATTCATTAAACTTAGCAACTGGTGAATCAAATTCTTTTGGATCTAACTTATTAAAATTTTGTAATTTATTTAGTTGATTTTATTCATGGAAACTAAATGCGTCTGATTATTAATCGTTTTAGTCCCTACTAATATTATTATAATTAGCAAATGAACTTTTCTTTATCATAAATTTTTTTGAATCTACTGTAATATATATAAATTTTTGTTAATACAAGAAAGTAATTATTTTACGAAATTAAAATGCTTAATTTAGATGTTTATTTTTTAATATATAAATTAAATTTAATTATACATCCAACTGTTCTTTTAAATTAAGATTCTTAACTTTTTATTACTTCTACTCTATTATTTTTTAAAGGGTTAAATTAGTATTTCTAATCATTATCAAATGATGTTTATATAGCTTTGTCAAGAGATATTTTTGGTTGTATTTATGATGAATTTCCACAACCCATTTTTTTAGTGTTTTTAAAATTAGTTTTATTAAAAAAAAATATAAGATAAATAATTGTTTATAAAATAAAAATTTATAAAAAAAAAAAAAGAAATTAAACAATATTATTTATTAATATTATTTTTTAAAAAATCTATTTTAAAATAAATTAAATTATAATATAATTAACTCTTATAAATAATATATATTTATATATTAATGTATAAAAGACTACATTTTTAATAATATCTATATTAAAAAAAATCAATTGAGTTCAAAATTAAGCATATACTTCTTATTTTAAAGCTTCTTCAACAATTTTAGTTACCATTTCTAAAGCAGCCTCAGGTTAATCTTGAGAAACCATATGTCCTGATTCAAAAACTTAGAAATATTACAAGTTTTAATATTTTTTGAGTACTCCATAAACTTAATTATTATTTCCTTTCCATTCTTTAAAGAAAGAATTATTAAATTCATCAGAATATTTCCATTATAATTAACTAACCCATTTTTCAGAAGAATAATAAGGGACAATAAAGTCCAAATTTCCATTAAAAACACTAACATGTATTCCTTAATCTAACAAATATTCAACTTTATGTATACATTCGCCTTACATTAAGTCTATCAAGAATTTTTAATAGACTTCATTATCACATTATTCATATTTTTTATTTAGTTTTAATTTAAACAAGCTTTTTCCGTATTATGAATTTAAAAGATCATCTAAAGCAGTATAATCAGGTTCTTATTTTCTTTAAATATTATACTAATCAATATTATTAGGATTATTAATAAGTAGTATGTCGTTAAAAGCATTAACAGCATTTACCCAATCTGAATTATTAATAGCTTATTATCCCTATAATTCAATTTTTTTAGCTTTTTGGTATAAAGTTGAGTTTGTTATTCCATTATCAAAGGCATAATCAGTTATTGAAGAAATAGTGTGATAAGGAGAAGTAAATCCATCACCAATACCGATTCCTTTTAAATTAAAAATATTTCCTTCTTAGACTATTTTCTAGCTGATCGAAGGTATATATTTACCTGCATAAGATTCTCCTAGGATGAATAAAGGAGTATCTTTTCCGTTTAAACCCAATTGTCCAAAACATCCGTTTTTTCCGTATAATTCAAGCAATGCGTTGTAAAATTGAGTCGCTAATTGTACTTAGTTTATAGGAATATCATTGTTTTTGGCTAAATGAGAAATTCCAGTTCCTATAGGTTAATCAACGAATATTACGTTGTATTTTTTGGTCCATCCGCTTTTATTTTAAGTAAAGTAAAGCTTGCCAGATTCGGTTTTATTCACATAAAGAGGCCCTAATTCATAAAAGTTACCGAATTATGAAGAACATCCGGGACCTCCGTTGAGCCATATTATAGTGGGAATATGTTTTAATTGTTATTCAGGTATTCCTTCGGCTCCGTAAAATATAAAAGATAAAGATGAGTCTGATTTTTTTATTCCAATATTTAAATAACCAGATTTGGTTATTCCATTATGTTCGTTAAGATCAACATTATTGCAAACTGTTTTTATGGGAGTTTTAGAAACTTTGCGCATAAAATTATTGTATGAAGTTAATTTTATTTTATTTTTTTAGGGTTTTTTTATTAATAATTATGTATTTATGTGGATTATTTGTATCAATGTTAAAATAAATAGTAATATTTTCATTTTTTTTTTTTTTTTATTGTTTAAAAAAGCTAAAATTATTGTTTATTAAGATTACTTTTTATATGTAATTTAATGATAATTATTTTTAATCTAATTAAATTGTATAATAAAGTGAAGATTCATTTATAAAAGAATAAATGTTATGATAAGATGTAATTTTTATTTAAATATTAAATAAAATTTAAATATTTTTTGTGTTATATATAAAAATATTTAATTTATATTTAAATTATTAATATAATAGAAGAAAATAATAAATAAAAAAATCATTATATATATTTAATTATTAATTAATAACTAATATATAAATATATATTTATATATATATAATTTTATAAAATAAACAAATTACTTTTATTATTTTAGTAATGTATAACTTATTTATCATTTTAATATTTAATACATAAATTCTTAATTTCTAGTTAATAGTTTTATCGATAATTAAATAATTTATTTTTGATCTTTTGCATCTAAAATAGAAAAAGCTTTATATTAATCTGAATAATAACTCTCTAAAAACTATTAAGTATTTTTAAAATTTTTTTAACACCTTAAACATGTTGATATAGTTTATTCCATTATAAAATATAGAAATATCTATCTAATATTATATAAAGATTGTTAAATTTCTTAATTATTTTAATAATATTTATTTAAGTATGCACAATCAATTAAAATATAATCATAATTTTATTATAGATTTCTTTTAAACAAAACTTTCATACTTTAATATTAATAATTCTAAAAAACAAAAAAATCATAAAATTATATATATTTAATAATAATAATAATAATAATAATATAAATGTATTAATTTTACATCAATTTTTTCATCATTTAAAATAGAATTATTATCAAATATAAAGATAGTATTTTTATAAAATTCCAAAATTTAGTTATAAACAAATAATTCTTAGTTAAAATGCTCAAAGTTTTAATCCTCTCTTTTCTAATATAGTATTTTTTATATTTAAGGGTTAGAAATTAAATTCTAATAATTATCGAAATTTTTTTATTCCATAAATATTCTCGCAATTTTTAATATATTAAAAGTTTTATTATAAAAATCCTCCTAGCCGCATTCTTATAAAAATATAAGTAAATTATCAATTATACACTTATTTTACTCTTCATTTAAAAGTGTATTTTAAAGAATTTCCTATATCCTTTTTTATGGATATCCAGCTTAAAATAAAATTTATCTCATGCCATATTTATTTTCTAGGGCTTGTTCTTACTTAATACTTTAAGCCAATAAATTATTAACTAAACTTTATTCGGGAAAATTTGATAAAAAACAAGCCAGTTCCTCAAATTAATTTTATTCTATTAAAATTTTACAATAAGCCCTAATAGTATTTATATAGCTTTATTTTATTTTTTCATGGATTAAATTATAATTTGAAAAAAAAACGTTTACCAAAATATATTAAAATCTAGCCTAAAATATTAGGCTTTCTTAAAAAACTATTTCTTGATTATTTGAAAAAAGTTCTTCCCATAAAATATTGTTATTTTGTTAAAAAAAGGACTTTATAAATTAAAAAGAAGATAATTTTATTTAATTTTCACTTTCGATTTTATTAATTTCATTAATCAAAATGTTTTCAATACTTTCGTTTTTGAAAAACCCAATGTTTTAAAAGACCTTTTCATAATTTTAATAAGGTTAATTACTTGAAAAATTCACAAAATCATTAAAGTCTTCTTAAAAAAATTAAGTTTTTTCAAATAAAATACCTTTTATAGTTAAAAATCTCTTTATTATTTCATGAAAAAGTAGACATCGAACAACCACCCATAATTAATCGTAAATATAATCAACATTTTTTCTTTTTTTTAATATTTCTCTTATAAAATTCTCTTATTATTACATAAAAAGGCATAAAAATATTCCTCTCCTTCAATTTTCATTTCTGAGTTTTAAAAACATTAACTAATACTTTACAACCAATTTTTATTTCCATAAAATCCTCTTTATCTAAATCCAAAAAAATCCTCATTTTTTCCAAAAAAATATTATTAATTATCATTATCAAGTATTTCTTATTCAGGAAATACACTTTAAATTGCTGTTTAATGAATTTACATATTATAAGTATTAAAAACGGCTAATAATTTATCAGTTTATCCTTATCTGATATAATAAAATACTTATTTTAGAACTTCTGGGTGTCTTATTATTTTTTATTGTTCCTCAAAAGTATTTTATGTTTCATTAGAAAAGTTTATTTCTTCAAAACGTTATTCTGTTTTGCACGTTTAAATCCAATTTTGTATAAGAAAAAGTTTCTCAAGTGTTGGATCAAAATTAAATATATCCTAAATTATTTAAAAATCAGAATAGTTTTGAGATATATAAGATATTCTTAATTATGAGTTTTCAAATGTAGAAGGTTTATTACTCAAAAAGTTTTATAAATTATCTATTTTATATGTATTTTTATTCATTTTTATTTATTCATTTGTATTTTTATTCCATATTGATTAAAAATATTAATAAAATGCATATTTTTATAAATAATTTGATTATTAACTTTATTATTTTAATAAATTGTTGTTTTTTTGTTTTTCTTAATATTTTATTATATCTAAAATCAATTGCCAAGTCCTTATTTGATTTGTAAATAAATCTTTTAAGGATAAATCTTCTTCTTTATTTTAAGTAATTGTATTTAATTATTCGTTATTTTAATAAATAAAATAATGTATTATTTTTTAAAAATCTTCAAAGGTTTTCTTTTCTTTACTAATTGTATAATATATTTCTTTTCCTTAAAAATTCATATTAATTTTTAATGTTTTGTATTTTTTTTTTTTTTTTAAATATAATTTTTTAAAAAATTAATAAATCTTTTTTTTTTTTTTTTTAGAAATTAAATTTTTTGCTATTTTTAGTAAATAAAAAGTATAAAATATTTTTATTTATAATTTATTCGAAATTTTTTTTATATTTTTTTAAATTTAAACAAATAATTAATTAGAAAAAACCAGTATAATTTAAAATATATAAAACCTAAACATTATTTTATAAAAAAAAAAAATATGAAATAAATAATTTTATTTATAATAATATATAAATTTGATAAATTTTTATATAATTCAAAAACTATTTATATCTATTTAAATCACAATTTAATAACTATTTTATAAATCTCTATTTCTACAATACTTATATATCTTAAAAAGTTAAATTTTATTTATTTATATTTTTAAAAATCTATATTTTTTGCTATTATCTTTAATAAAAAACAAATTCTCCTTAAAATATAATACAAAAATCATATTTTTTCATTTAAAATATTATTATTTTTTATTGAGAAAACTCCAAATTTATATTTTCTTAATATTCTTATTAATTTTTATTTTTATTATAAAGTTATTATAAAAACTCAATCAAATAAAAAAAAGAGAGAGAGAGAGAGAGAGAGTGAAAAAAAAAATTATTAGCGGTCCTATCCCATTTTATTGTCATTTTTGATTGAGATTTTAAAATAAAAAATAATAAAACTTATAAATAATTAATATTTTCTTTTTTTGTAAATAATAATTAAAAGTTATTTTTTTGTCGTTTACTTAATTATTTTTATAGGTATAGTAAAAACTCTACTTTTTTAAATAGTTGATATTATTATTTTTCATTAGTAATATATTAATTTTGATTTTAATAATATTATTTATTTTAATTATCATTTAAATTATAAGTTTCATCTCTTAAGATATAGTTCTGTATAAATTTTTTTCCTTCTTAATATTTTATAGATACAAATTTTATATTTTATTTAGTTATTAATATATTTTATATCTGAAATAAATATCAAATTTTTAAAATAATTGGAATATCACTTTTTTTTTTACCCATAAAGTACTTTTATTTTGTTAAATATTTATATTTATTTTAATCATATAAATTTTCAATCATATTAATATTTTTTTTTAAATTAGTAATCTGATAATGTGTCAATGTTAATGCTTTATTGGAAAATCTCTTCTTAATATTATAGTTTTCTTTAAGCACTAAAAAATTATGGGAATTATAAATTTAGTTTCAATTAATAATTTTATGAATTCAATATAGTTGTTATACAAATAGTTTAAACTAAAAAGCTAATAATTTAATTATTCATTTCATTATCTTATGAATAAATATATTATAAAAATAAATTAATTATTTTTAAGTATATTATTAACAATTAATAACCCGCTATTAAATAAATAAATTGATTAAATAAATACAAATTAATATTTTTAGATTTTTTATTTATTCTTTATAATATACATTATCTATTATTATTATTATCTTTTTGATATTATATTGAACTTTTATAATTACAACTATTTTCAATAATAAATATTAAAATATTATACTCAATTAAAAAAAAATTATTAAATATTATTTTATTTTATTTTTAAAAAAAAAATTAAATATATAAAAATAGTAATGAAAAGTCAAAATAAAAAGGAATAAGGTTATGAAGAAGATCCTCAAAAAGCAAAAAAGGGTCAAATGTTAATATAATAAATAAGAGAGTTTTTAAGAAAAGACGAAGAAGGTTATTCAAACGAAAATTTTGATCCTACAAAATATTTAGTTTAATTATTAATAGGTTAAAACAAAAAAACACAGTAAAAATAAAAAAATGATAAATATAAAATAAATGTATATATATGAATGTATATATATATAAATAAATATATATATATATATATATATATATATATATATATATATATATATTTCTATTTATTATATACAGATTAATGAATTATTTGATATTTTTATCGATAAAGAAAATGAATGTGATTAATTAATATCATAAGCTATTGATTTAAGAACATAAGAATTTTCTGAATTATTATAAAAGCCAATGTTTTATGGAGTAAAAAATAAAATATTAATAATATAAAAAATATATATAATAGTTATAATATGAAAAATTACGTCAAATAACTAATTAGAGTCGAAAAAATATTATTAAATCAAAAGAATTATTGCAAAAAAAAAAAATAGATTTAAAACTATATCATATGAATTAAATATATTTAAAAAACATAAACAAGCACCTAGAATTAGTCGAATATTTTTATCAATTATCTTTTTAAATCGAAAGTCGGATTAAAGCATATTCTTTTTTCGAAGCTTCGGCTTATATTATTGAATTAAGGAAATCTTTGTACAATTTTAACCAAAAATAAAGAGAAAGTGTATTAATTAAATCCCTTATATAATAAGAAGTGAAGAAAACAGAGGAACTTTTTAATGTTTTGAAAGAAAGGTTACTTTTTTTCGCTTTTAATTTTCAAAATAGAATTTTTATTTGTGATGAAGATAATGCAAATGTACAAAATCCAAATAAAAATTTCTTTTTAGAACGGGTTTAAATAAAAAAAGATTTCTCTTAGTAAAATATAGGAAAAAAATTCAAAAATGCAGAAGAATTTGGAAATTTTGTTAAGGAAAACTTCAATATAGACTTAAATGTATACTAATACTTCGAAGAAAAGTTCGATGAAATGGAAGATTTGGTCCATGATATCCTTTTATTTGACGATGATGATGTTTTGTAGTATTTTGAGAATTTAAATAGCCAAAACTTGTTGGATTTTGTTGATTTTTCGATGAAATTTGATGACTTGGAGACTGTTTGGGAAGGATTAAAGGGTTTAAAAGATGATGAAATGGAAAATTTGATTCCTTATTGTGGAAAAAATGATATTTTGAATTTTGTTTTAGGGGTTATTTCTTGTTAAAAAATTGGGAAAAGTAAAGATTTATTTGAGGAGTTTTATTAGAATTTTCGAGCCGATATAAATTCGAGTTTTATTTTGGGGAATTTTATGTTTTTGAGAAAAAATATGGATGAGAAAAGACGAAATATATAATATGGGGAAAATTTTTTGGAAGGAAAGGAAATCTTTGAAAAGATGAATTTTCGAAATGTAGAGAGTCTGGAAAAAATGCATGTTTTTATAAAAAAAATGCTATGTTTAAGTTTAATTATTTTAAGGAAGTAAATTTTGGTATAAAAAATAATATATTTGGAGAATATTAAAGTTCCAGATGATGATCTTTTGGTCTCTTTATAACATTTAATTATGGTTTTAGCATCGGAAATTGAAATGATTATACATATGTTATTTTTTAGGGCTTTTGATATCAATCCATGTATAAATGATATTCGAAATGAGAGAACTTTTTATCATTTATTCCATTTAGAATAGATTAAAAATTTATAAGATATCAGTTTATGTCAGTTTGTGTTCATTAAAGAGGTTATAAGAAGTTTTTGGGAAATTGTAGTGGGAAAAATATAAAAGTTTATGAATAAAAACTAGGAGATTTTCAAAAAAGATAACCCAGATGAATTAAATAGAGTATAAGATTCAATTAATGAAATGATTAATAATGATGAAAAAAAATTTTATAGACTTCTTTTTGAGTTTTATAGAAAAGGGCTTTAAGAAAGTTTCGAGGAAGAAAAAAAAGGAGATAATAAAAATGATGTTGTATTTTAATTTTAAGGAAAGAAAGAAAATGAATTATAAAATTAAAAATTTGATAAAGAAATAACAAAATTAATAAAATTAGGGAATATAAAATAATGTGAAAGTTAATTTTTTAATTGTTGTATATAAAATATTAATTAATTGCATAAAATTTATTTGGTATCTAAAGGAAATCTTTCATTCGAATTTGCGCTAAAATTTATAAATTTTTAACTACATATTTTTAATAATATGTATATAAAATATATAATATATATATAAATATATATATATATATATATTTTATATTGCATTAAATTATTTAAATAGGTATTAAAATTAAATTAACGAAATGATTAATAATACTGTTTAATAAAATTTACTTTTTTCTATTAAAGGAAGGTTTCTTTTGTAAAATAATGGATATTTTTTATGGTATTAGGAACATTTTTAAACTTTTCCATAGTTTATATAAAGTGGATTTTAAGCTTAGAAGCCGATTTCTGTTTAAAAATATAAGGAGCTTTTAAAAGGTGCTTACTAAGAATTTTTTTATAAAGAAATTTACGCTGAAGAAGAGTAGCTATTTAATAAAACTATATTTTTGTAAAGAATATGTAAAATTATGTTAAATTTAGAAAACTATTTAAAATAAGTTTTTGTGTTTTTTGTTGAGTTTTTAAAATTAGAAAAGTTTGAAAGCCTAAAAAATAAATTAGATAAGTATTTTAAGAAAAAAGATGATAATAAGAATAAATTTCCGACTGAAAAAGAGATTTATGATATAAAAATTAATTTAATTTAAAGTTGCTTTGAAGATAGATAAGCATAATAATTTAAAGTAGACTTTTTTAAAAATTAAGAACCTTTTTCTGTAAATATAAATGAAGAAAATCTAGAAACTAGTATATAAAGGTTTGTATTATATATGATTTAATTACTTGAATGTGCAAATAAATGCTATCTTATATTAAAAATGGAAGTACACATGAAATTTTTTGCATATATAATGAAAAGTGGGAAAAATATGAATATAGTGCAAAGATCAAAAGAATTTTCAGCTACTAATATATAACATTTTTATTCTGAATTATATAGATATTATTGTAATATTAAAAATATATTGCCTTAAAAAACAGTAATATATTAATATATATGTAAAAATTATATATAAATATATATAAATATATTTACATATATTATACATTAATATAAATATTATATATATATATATATATATATATATATATTATATATATATATTTATATATATATATGATTATTTATTTGTTTATAAATATTTTTTATACATATTTATTAAATAAATTATATATATTTTTATATATATTTACATATATATATTATTTTTTTAACTTATAATAATTATAGATTGATATGTTATTTGATGATACTGCTTATGTTTTAAAATATTGTATTAAATTTAATTTTTTTATGGATAAGTAATTTCAGTTTGCTAGGACTAAAACACTTTTGAAAGACATTTAAATTTTAGGTTAGGAATTATTGAAAATTGAAAGTATTTAAAAATAAGAAAAACAAATTTAAAAATGCTTGTTATAAATAAAATAATTTCTTTAACTTAATATGGTTAGTGAAAATGAATTGTTTGAGTTTATTAGATTAAATAATTATAAATATAAACTTAAAAATTTATAAGAATATTTCTTTTATAGAAATAGTAAAGGATAGGATCTTGAAAAATTTTATAATTCAGTTAAGAAATATTTAAAATAATAATGAATTTTATATTTTTTGACTTTTTATTTTATTTTAAGTCAATTTTTTTTATCTATCTAGCTTGGGATAAATTAATAATTTTTTGTTATTATTTTATATTAATATTATTTTGTTTAAAAAAAAATAAAAAAATATTAATATAAATAATACTATGTTTTATATATATAAAAAAAAATAAAAATTTTTTTTTTTTTAATTTAACCTTTTTTTTTTTAATAGAAATAATTTTTTTTTTTGTAATAATAAATATGAAATTAATTTAAAAAAAAGATCTAAATAATTAGTTATTTTATTAAAATAATAATTTATAAGAATAAAACTTTGATAATAAGATAGTTAATGGAAGATGGGCACCTGAAGAACATCAAAAATTTGTAGAAGCATTAAAAATGTATTAAAAAAATTGGAAAAAAATAGAAGAATATATTGGCACTCGAACAGGTGCTTAAATAAGATCACATGCATAAAAATATTTTAATAAATTAGAAAATGATTGCCAATAAAATATATAGTTGAATGAAGAATAATTATAATTAAGAGAAATCATTAATAGTTCTTAAAATAAATAAGATAATAAGGAAAAATTAATGATTAAAAAATTGCATAAAATTAAAAAAGAAAATGTAAAAAGAGAAAGAATTAAAAAAAAAAACATAGAAGAAAAAAAAACATGTAATACTTCGAATTCATAAAAAATAGATGGTAATTTTTTTTTTTTTAATTCTTTTTTTTTTTTTATTAATTAATTTTTTTGTTATATATATATTTATATATAAAAAAAAATATATATATATATATTAAATATAAATATATGTATTTATAGATGAAGATTAATACAATAATGCCAAAACATTGTAAAGTAGACAAATAATATATATTAAATTATATATTTTTTTGTCTTTTTTTTATGAAAATTTATATATATATATATATATTTATTATTTTCTGGTTTGGCTTGTTATTTTATTTATATATATATTAATATATACTATATTAATATATACATATATATTTATTTAGCTATTTTTTAATATATTAAATATATATAATAAAGATTTAGAAATACTAGATTTTGCTGTTAATTAAAATCATAAGACTTATAATAATTAGAAATAAGGTAATTCGAATATTTAATTTGAAATCTATGATTAAACTGAATATAAATGCAAGCATAAAGAATTTTATTTAGAAAATAATTTAAATAAACAAGAAGGAGATTTCATTAAATTTTGTATGTAAAAGTATTTATTATTTATTAAATAATTTAATAATTAGAAAACCATGAAAAGGATTTTTACAATAATAATTTTAATAATATTGAGTAAATTAAATATATTTATTTAAATTATAGTTTATTTTTTGTTTTAGGTATTAGATAGATTTGAATTATGAAAATTAATAAAATCTAAAAAAAATAAGAAAAATTTCTATTGAAGATTGCAGATTATCTAACAACAACAAATTTAGTGAAAACTATTTTCATGATAATTGAAAATAATTATCATTCAATTTTTAAATATTTAAAATATTGATATTAATATAAATTATGAGTGACTCTCCTCCCTTACCCACCTCCCCACTCCCCCCCCCCACTCCTTCTATTAAAAATAAAAAATAAAAAAAATTCATAAATCTTATTTTAATTTTTTTTTTTTTTTATAAAAAATAATTTTAATTTTTAAAAATACTTTAAATTATTTTAAAAATTTATAATAAAATTATATAATATAAATCTTTCTTTTATTAAAATATATTTACTGAAATAAATTTTTATTATTTTTGACTCTTATATAGCTAATTGTTTTAGTTTCTAAATAATAAAAACGCTTTTTTTTAATAAATAATATTAAAAAACAATATATTACAATAATAATTAATTAAAAATATATAAACGAAAATAATATTAAAAATATAAATATTTCTTTTAATTATAATAGTTAGTTATATATAAAAAAATAAATTATAAAAAAAAGCTAATAATACAATAAAAATATTATTATTAAAAAAAAAAAAAAAATGCATCGTCCGGGAATTGAACCCGAGCCGATTGCTTGGAAGGCAATAATCCTGCCACTAGACCAACGATGCTTGATAAACATAAAAAAAATAAAAGTCAAAATAAATATTAGAAAAACTATATTTTTTATAAAAAAAAAAAAAAGAAAAAAAAAGATTATTATATATATATAAATGGTTAACAAAAATCAAGGTCTCCATCCATTTTATTTTGATATTTCAAATCTATCTTTCCAATTATCACATACATATTCATCTTAGCAAGGATTTCCATATAAACAGCTACATCCTTCTTTCCTTTGTTTATTTACTACTCCATATAATTATTAATCTTCGGTTGCATTATTTTATTATTTTTAGTTTTTTAAATTTTCTATTTTCTCTTTTTCGGCTTTCTCGTCTTCTTAAATATCCAAATTGTATTATTTATTAATAAACATTTATATAAAGCATGTCTCTTTTTTTTATTTTGGATTGTATTAGTATTTTTTTTAATTAAGGATTTCAAAATCTTCATCTTTTAATATTATTTGGTAATTTCCTGCATACTTATTGTTTAATTGGAATTCTTTTTTTATTAAATTTAAAGGAAGAGCACCATTAATTATTATAAAGTCTATATTGTCATCATTAAATCTTATTTTTATATTTCCGTTTTGGTTTGGCTTTATTTTATTATTCAAGCATCCCATTTATATATATAAATATATAAGTAATATATATGTAATAATATATAAATTTTATAAAATACTTAATTTTTTATAAAATATAAATATATATTTAAAATCAAATGAATTGTATTTAATTTATTAATGGTTCTATAATTTTTCTAGTATAAGTTTTCGTAGGATCATAAAAAGCCACATAATTAATTTTTTGATTGAATTCTAGTTCTTTTTCAAAGTAAATTCTTTCTAAAGTCAACTCTTATAATAACTTATCATGTACTTTTTACAAATAAGCATTATTTTAGCTAAAAAAAAACACTTTTCTTTCAAAGTCTTCCTAAAAAGGATACGCAAACATCCAAACAATTACCGAAACATTTTCTTTTTCAAAAAATTGGAATAATTCATTTTAAATTTCTTCTTTTTGAATTTCCTAAAAAAGACTTTCTGGAGAAATCATAAACACAGAATATCCAAAAGATACTTCATTTTAGTAAACGAATTTTTTATAATCTTTAAAAAGTAATTTATTTAGACCTAATTGTAGATTTTTTTGAACATCAAATTTTAGATTTTCAAGTTCTTTTGCAATAATGTGATTTTAGATGTCTTTTTTCCCTAATTTTTCTTTTATTTAAATAAAAAGGTCTAAATCTTGTTCTGACCATCTTATATGCATTTATTTTGAATCGAATGTATATGAATCTATTAATATTATATACATTATTAAGTCTAAGATATCATTTTCTATTATTATGGGCTTTTATAATAGTTATTGGAGTAAAATGCATGTAGCAGAGCATGTGAAGCGTATTATTTTGTGAATTTTTTATTTTTTTTCATAAAACTCGTCTGTATGGTCATTATGATGATCGATTATTTGGACTACAAATGGTTTTATAAACTCTATGTTTGTACAATTGTGATCGTATAAATATACTTTTAGGTCTTTTTGAAGATTTTGGTATTATTCAAAGGGGATTTCATTTATAAAAATTAAATCTTTGGAATTTATATTATATTTATTTAGTAAATAAATACAGTCAAATCTACTTTTGAAATCTTCCTATTAACAATTTATTATAGGAAAAAATAATTCTGAAAAATCTTAAGGATGCTTTTCAAGTATTTGGTTTGTCTAGAGATTGTTCTGAGTCATGAATTCATAATAAGAATATATTAGTGAGCCTATAGCAGAATCTAGATCAGCAGATTAGTTACCTAAAAAAATATGGACTATTTTAGGAGATTGTGGATTGAGTGAATGGTTAAAGTAATTTTTGGTTTGCTTTATGAATTTTTGGAAGTTTGTTAGAGGCGTTTACATATTTTTTTTATTTTTTTAGTTGTATATATATATATATTTTTTATTTTTTTTATTTTTTATAAAATATTTAATATATATATATATAATATTAATGTATTATTTATTTCATTTGTTTTAAATAAATATTTTTTTTATTATTATTATTATTAAAATAAAAGATCTTTTTCTTATTCCTTCAATAATTTTCAATAAATTATTGTTCGGTTAATGGGTTTAAAATTTATTCATCTTCTTATTAAAAATTTTACACATCTTTAGCCATTTCGTTTTCTTTATTTTATTATTCCATTTTTTTCGATGCAGATGTATTTGTTGAATTAGTATGTTAATCCATATGTTAGTTTTCCTTATTTTCCATATTTTCTTATTATTAATTATTTTCTTATTCCATTTACATCATGTTTTCATTATTGTTTTAGTTTTCAGTTTATTAAGGTTATTCTTAATTAGTTTCTTCTTATTACATCATTTCTACTTATTATAATTATTAATTGGGTACTTCTTATACTTCTTATTATTAATTAGTTTATAATTATTATTATTCAGTAGTTTCTTATTATTATTATTATTATTATTATTATTATTATTATTATTATTATTATTATTCGGTGGTTTCTTATTTTTATTAAATATTATTTTATTATTAGACATCATCTTATGTTTATTCAGTAGTTTATTACTATTGTTATAGAGTTTCTAATTTTGTTTATTCTTTAGTTTTTTATTGTTTCTGTTATTTTTTAGGTTATTGTTATTTTTATGTTTGTTATTTAGTTTATTTTGTTGTCACTTTTTATTCTGTTTTTTTATTTTCGGTTTTCTTTGGGATTTCCTTTGTTATTTTCTAAACAACTTCAGCTTTTTTTTAGGTAGCTCTAGTTTTAGATTATTCTTTTTTTTATTATACAATTTTCATAGGTTCTTATTTTTTAGGTTATTGAACAGGTTTTTTATCTTTGGAAATTTATTTTTTTAATGGTTGTTATTTATTTTAATTAGCAGGAAGTTTATTTTCTTTTCCATAGGTAGCTTTTGTGGGATTTTTTTAGGAATAACTACGGGTTTCTCTCATATTTTTTTTTTTATTATTTTTTTTTTTTTTTTTATAAAACTAGTAAATAATAATTATTTTTTTTTTAAAATTTAAATAGAATATATATTTTATCTTTTTATATATAGTATATATTTGTAATTATATTTAATCTTTATTTTTATTGGATATTCCTATAACAATAGGATTAATTCTCTATAATAAAAATACTTATAAAAATACTAAAAAAAATTAAACGAAATTTTAATTTTGAATTTTAAATTTTTTTTTAATCACATAAATATAAAAAATATACATTTAGTAATTAATAATTATTAAAAGAAAAAAAAAACAAAAATTAATAAATTTTCTTTTTTTTCTATTACTTTTTTAATTAAATAAAAAAAAAAGATATATGGGCTGTCGACACTCGGACTTCCCAAGCGGTCCCCCACCTTAGTACTAACCGAGCCTTAAGGCGCTTAACTTCGGAGTTCGAATGGGATCCGGTGTGTTCACCTTAGTATGGCCGACAACAAAACTTATTCTATTAAATATGTTTTTATAGATGGGAAAAAAAAATATTTTTATTTATAAATATATATTTTTATTCATATATAAAAATTATTTATTATATTATATATTTTACTTTAAATTATATAATGATATTTCTAAAAATTTTCGATTTAAAGTGTTTTATAAATTATATATATAAGCTTTATATCAAATAAATAAAAAAATTAATTTTTTTGTTTTTTTTATATTTTTATATTTCGAAATAAAAATAATTGTTTATATATTATAATAATATATAAAATTAAGAAAGAAAAATAATTTTTTTATAAAATTATATATTTTTTTTTTTTTTTATTCAATGATTGAAATAAATCTTTTTTGAATATAGTGAATTTATTTTAATTAAAATAAAAATTAAATATTTCAGAATTAATGAAATCAATAATTAGTTAAAAGTATATAAACAGATAAAAAATTAACATTTTATAAAAAAATATATACTAAATAAATTAAGATTTGAATATATAAAAATAAAAAAATTAATATATATATATTAATAATTTTCCTTTATTTTAATAAAAATATTATTTTTAAATTATTTGTAACAAAAAAACTAAATATAAAAATAAATTATATATATATATTTTTTTTTTTATTATTTTATTTAAATATATATATTTATTGTTCTACCCCATCTATAAAAACATATTTATTAGAATAAGTTTTGTTGTCGGCCATACTAAGGTGAACACACCGGATCCCATTCGAACTCCGAAGTTAAGCGCCTTAAGGCTCGGTTAGTACTAAGGTGGGGGACCGCTTGGGAAGTCCGAGTGTCGACAGCCCATATATCTTTTTTTTTTATTTATTTATTTTTTAGATTTTTTTTTTTTTTAAAATAACTCCTAACATAATAATAAAATTTAAAGATAATAATTATTAATATAAATAGTATTATATTTATTTAAAAAAAAATAATATTATTAATATATTTTTATTCAATTAATTCATTTATATAAATTAAAATACATCAAAAGTTTTTAGTAAATAAATAAATCTTAGTAAGTTATTTTGTTTTCGCATACTAATGTAAAATAAAGAATACTTCAATAAAATTCTATTAAAATATAAATATTAAATTAAAAAAATTTTGTGAAATACATTAATAAGTTTTGATTGAAAATCATTAAAAAATAAAATTTTGTTATAAATTAAAAAAAATATAAATTTAATATTTGAAATCTTATAATTATATAAATAATTTATTATAATATAAATTTAATAAATATACAAATATAAAAATAAATATGAAAAAATTTTAATTTAAATAAAATTATAAAATTTTTTCATATAAAAATTTATTATATATATATGCGTTTTTTTATAATATATTAATATATTGTTTTTATTTTATAAATATTTAAATATTATATATATATATATAATATTTTTTAAAAATAAATTTAAATTATTTAATATAATAGGCAATGATATGAAAAAGATTTTATTTATTTATAAAATAAAATAAATTTAGAGAGATATTAAAAAAAAAAAAATTAAATCTGGATAAAAAAAAAATCTTAAATATATAAGACTTAATAAAATATTTAAATAAAATAATTGAGATTAATTATAAATTAGAATAAATAAATAGGTTTAATTAGTATTATTGAAAACACAAAAAATAAATATAAATTTAAAAAGTAATATCTAAATAAAATTAAAGATTTTTTTTTTTTAAATAAAAAAAAATTAATATTTAGTATATATTTTATATATTTTTATTTAAGTATTATATAATAATAACATTTAAAATAAATTTTTATTTGTATTTTTATTAAATAAAAAAATTAAATATATAAATAATTTTATATTAAAATAAAAAAATTTAATTATATGATAAGTAAAATCTAAATTAATATAAATAAATATATATATAAAAATATATTCAAAATATAATTAGAAATGAATATAAATAAATTTAATATATAATTGTATTTACATATTAATATATATATATATATAAATATATATATATATATTTATAATATAAAATATTATACTTATTTATATTATATCTATTTATTTTATTTAATTTTTTTTATATATATAATTTCATTTATATTAATTATTTTTTATATATTTTTTTTTTATATATAAACTATATTAATAAATAAAGATTTTTTTTTTTCCTATATGATCTTTTTATTAATAAATTTATACAAAAAAAATGTTTAAAGTATTATATAAATATATATGAACATATAATATTTTTATTTATAGATACATTAATATATAATTTTTGTTGTCTGCCATACTAAGGTGATTACACCGAATCCCATTCCAACTCCGAAGTTAAGCGCCTTAAGGCTCTTTTAGAATTAAGTTGGGGGACCGCTTGGCAAGTCCCATTGTCTACAGCCCATATATATTTTTTTTTTATTAAATATTTTAATTATTTAATTTTGATAAAATATGCTTATATATATATATATTTTTTTTAAAAAAATATTATACTTATTTTTATTTTAAAAATTATTTTTAAATTTATTTATATATATATAAAATAATTTAATAAAAAAAAAATTCAATCTTTATCAAATTCTTTTTCTTATAAAAAAGGAAATGCAGGATAAAATTAATTTTCCTCAATTAAAAATTATGCTGTTTATTAATATTAAGCTAAAACATGATTATAATTTTATGTTTATGCCATATTTTGCCAATTCGGATAATTTTTATCTAAATAATCAACATATCCATCACATACATTTAAACTAAAATTCGCAAAAGGAAGTCTTTAAATATTTTTAACATCTTTGTTTTTCCAAACTTCTTTTTAATATAACCTCCTTGCTTATTAATGATATAAATAAGTTTTTTTTTCATCTTTATTTGCCATCATCATCCAGAAATCACAAAAAGGATGTCTATAATTATTCGTTACTTCTAATTTTTCGGAATTTTTCAAATGATAAACTCTTAATCCGAAAAAAGTTTTTTAAATATAATAGCCTTTTTCTTCAAATTAGGTTATTATTTCTAATATTTTCTACTCTTAATCTTAATAAAAGCATAAATCTATATCATCATCCCATGGAATCAATCCTTTATGTCTTATTATACCCAATAAAGTTCCCCCATTTACCCAATAATGTATTTGATTTTTCGTTAGTATTTTGTCTATATCATATGCCAATTTATATACACGCTTTACTGTAGTAGAGTCAGTGAAATATTAGTTTATTTTTTTCGAGTTTTCGGATTTGTATTTCTTGTTCTAATGGTTCTTGGAAAAAGGTATCTAGGGAAATTTCTACATCCATTTTTTTATTTTTTCTTTTATTTATAATCTGCGATTTTTTTGTTAAAATTATATTTATATTTATATTTTTTTTTTATAGATTTTTTTTATTTTTAAATATGCTTTATTTTATCAATAAATCTATAGGTTTTATATTAATTTGAAACATATATATTATATCGTTTTTAACGATAAAATAATCAAATATAATAATAATTATGAAACATATTGTGTTTAAGAAAAAACTTTATATTTTAATTTAATAAAAAAATTGAATTAATATTTCTATATTTTTTGAAATATATATAATATATGTTATAAAAACATAAGATTAATATTTAGAAACAATCAAACAAAGTAAGTATAAACTTCCAAAAAAATAGTAAACATCATTTTTTCTAATATTATTTCCTATAATCCTAACATCCTTTTTACATAGATTCAACCCATTTCGGTGGTTATCTAGCCGCCATATAATTAACGACATATTTTGGTACAACCCCTTTGACATCACTTTAAGTCATAATAGTAAGCTAAGTATGTTATCCTACTGGTCTAATTACATATCCTGCTATATAAGAATGTGCTCTAATAAATCCTTTTTTTTCAGGCTAAGATGAATGCTATATACTAAAAAAGGCGATCGTAATCTATCCTTTTTCGGGATAATCTCTTTTGAGAATCCTCTATTAGACAAAATCTCTTTTAGTAACTCCTAAACCTGGGTCGACGAAAAAATAAATTACATCAACACCTTCTGATATAGTATCTAAGACTTGGAAACCTTGGGTTACTTTATCCCATTATGATCTTATTTTAGCATTATAGATTTAAATGAAAACTTCTTCAGAAGTACAATTTTCAACATAAGCTTCACATCGGACTAGTACACAGGCATTTCCTGGAGTCATTTTTGTATATATGCCTACTGTTTCGCCTTTTTTCATTACTTTTTCCCATTAATGTTTGCTGTCTTCGGGATTTTGTTATACTAAAGTGACAAGTTTTAGGAAAATGTTAGTTCCATTGTCTTCGGAGATTTTGCTGTCTTCTATTTTTCGCTTGGAAATGCTTTTTTTAATTTCAATTTGGATGTCTTCTTTGTTTTCTAAGTCGTCTTTAACGGTTTATTTTTCGGGTTTTTTTTGAACTTCGTCATCGAATTTTATTAATTTATTATCAAAGGAGTTCATTTTTAAGAAGGTCCTGCCTTCGTTCCTTTGGAAGGATTTTCTGGAAATTTCAGAAGGGGATTTTTGATCATTATTAGTCTCTTAGGGATTATTATTAAATTGGTATTATTTTGAAAATGCACATTTAGAGGATATAGGGGATTTAACACTATCATTATCAATGTTTTTTTTGGGAACTTGGTCGGAAAAAACAGCTTGTTGCTGAGTATTTCTTTTCTCAATAATGGTGTCTTTAGGTTAGAAAATTTTCTTTTTACTAAAATAGACGGCGTTTTGCCTTGAATTTTAGCTTATTTTTTCATCTATGTTATTGTTGTTTTCTTCTTCTATTTTAATTTTTTGTTCTTCTTGTTCTATTATATTTATATATAAATCAATTAATCGGCCTTATTTTTCGTTTTTGGAATCATTTTCGTTGCTATCTTTTTGCTAATTATCTTTATTTTGTTCGTTTTCCATTAAGTTTTTAAATTATTCAGTGTTAAAAAGCCTTTCAAAGGCTTTTATATCGATTTGTTTATCAAGTTATTTATCTAATTCTTATATTTATTAGATTTAAATTTGTTTTTCTAGGTTTATAAAAAGCTCTTATTTGTCCAAAATTTACAATATTTTGTAATTTTTGAGTAATTTTTCCATTTTGAATCGAAAAATTTACATTTAATGACTTAATATTGAATAATTTTCATTAAGAATCAATAAAAGAGGTGATAGAACGTTTAAATAAATATCTAAAAGTTCCATTTCATCCTATTAAGTGAATTTTTCTTTGGAAAAGATGATAATTTTAGTTAGTTTATATGATAACCTCAGTGTTTTCAAACAATATTCTTTTTCGAATAATAAAATAGCTTTTTTTTGGACTTTAATAAGCCCTTTTTGGAATTATACTCTAAAATATTTTTAAAAAATAATAATCTTTAACTCTTGGATTATTTTTTCAACAAAAAAACGGTATGTATTTAAGTCATTTTTATATATTTTCATACTTTCATATCCAAATTGTATTAAGCATTTTAATTTTAATTAAAATAAATCATTTTGTAATAATTTCTTGTTTGTGATTAATTTCTTCTTAATTTTTCGACCTGCATACTGTCCGATAAATCCACCAGCTATAGCACCTGCTATTAATCCTATTGGGTTTAATCCGGAAGCTAGAAAACCTAAAACTCCTATAACTGTAATACCTATAAAACTACCAACAGCACGCTTATCTTAGACATTACTACCTAATAAGGATGTATTTATATCTTATTCAAATTATTTTAATAATAATTCGGAAGGACGGTATTATTTAGATTATAAGATATGTTAGAGATATGATTTGTCGGTTTTAATTATATCTAAATTATTTTATACGATTTACAAATCTAAATTTTTAGTTTTAGGTTTCTTCTTTTTTTCAGATGAAATAAAATAATTTTGATTTTTTTTTTATTTCTTTTTTTAAGGCGTTGGTGTGATTATCATAAGACGTTTTTTTTTTTTAAGATAAATAATCCTTTTTATACTATTTTTTATTTACTTTATTAATGAAAGGTTTTTTTAATATATAATTATACATAATATTAAAATTAATAATTTTTTTATATAATTTATAATTAATAAAATATAAGATAAACATATATATATATATAAATGTATATATATATATAATATATATATATATATATGTATATATTCATATTTGATTTTATATATATTTTTTTTTTTGCTTTTTTAAAATATTTTTTTTTTAATAGTCTATTTTTATTTATTTAATATATATTTTAAATACAAATATATTTTATCAAACATTTTTTTTGAAAATATATTTACAGATTATTATTTAAAAAAAAAGTTAAAATTTCCTTTAAATTCAATTCTATTCTTAGATTAAAAATAATATAAAATAAATTTATATTTTTTTTTTATTTTTTAATATTCATTATAAAATATTTTATTTTTATTCTTTTATTATAATCTTCTATTTTTTTTGTTATTTTATTTTTTTATATAATTAAATACATCAATTTTAATTGTAAAAAATTATTTTTTTTTTATTTTTTTTTACATATAAGTATTTTATTTTATTGAAAACAATAATAGTTTAATTATGTATTATTAATATATTTTTTATTTTTTCTTTAATAAATAATTTTTTGTTCATATATGATATATTTCGATAAAAATATTATTTATTTATAAATAATTAATGCATTTTTTTTTTTAAATTATAAATAAATATAATATATAATTATCGTAAATAGTTTTTTATTATTTTTCAAATGAAATTTATTTTATTTTATAAAAATAAATAATAATTTATGTTAATAATTTTCTAAACTTTTAAATAATGTTTTTAATTTAATAGTATATTTATTATTATTATTTTCTCACTAAAAATATTAAAATGACATTATTTTAGAATAAAATGCATTATTAATTTTTTTAAAAAATAAAAGAAATAGATAATTTTAAAAATTTTAAAATTTATATGTTTTTATTATATATATATATATATATAATAAATAAATATTTTTTATTTATTTTTACTTATTAACATAAAAAATAGTTTAATTATTTTTATTTTATTTTTTTTCATTATTTTTTAAATTATAAAACTACACAAAAAAATCCATTCATATCAAACTCTTCAGAAGGAATACATTCGAAATGTTTTTAATCTTTAATTTCTAAATCAAATTATTTACAAAACTTAACAACTTACTCCATATTTTCCTATAAATATAAAACAATATTAAAAATAAATAAAATAAAAGTACTTATTTTATTAAAGATTAAGTTGAATAAACAATTTTTCCGTCTTTTTTTAAAAATTTAACTGCGTCAGTAAAAATTTATTATTATTAATTTATAAAATATTTTATGGTCTAGAAATTTATTTTATATTTATAATCTGGATTTCGTCTTAAATTCCCACTCTCAGAACATGGCACATCACACAAAATCCAATCAAATTCCCTATTTTTTATATCTTATAGTTTATGCTTATATTCTACATTTTTAATTTATATTTTCTTAAATCTCTCTTAAGCTTTTTTTAATACTTATTCTCTTGGATCATATAAGCAAATATTTCCAAATCCTTTTAGATTATGTGCAAAAGCCAAAGATTTACTTCCTGCTCCTGAACAGAAATCCAAAACCTATTATCCGGGTTTACAGTCTATTTTCAAAGACACGATTTATGTGGATTCATCTTAAACTTCGAAAAATCCTTCTTTAAATTCTTTTAAATCTAAAAGTTTGAACTTTTTTTATTTAATATTTTTGTTTTTATTATTAAAAAAAAAAAAAAAACACGTTTTCTTTAGGTTGTTCTAAAAATTTAATTCCTAAAGGAGAAAATTTAGTTTCTTAAAGTTTAAATTTATATTTTTTTTCTAGTTTTCCATTAATTATTTTCGGCTTATTTTAATATATTAACCCTTAAAATCAAAGGAGATCTTTCATTTTAAAATTTGCAAATTTAAAAAGCTTTATTTTCGCCATGTGTTTATGCTAATAAATTAAATAATTCCTTTGGACAACTAGCTCTTACATTTAATGGAAGAGATTCATTGTCTTTTAGTTTTAAAAATTTTTCTGTGTATAATGTATCTAATCTTTACTCCCATGTGATTGGCTTTGCTGTTATGGCATCTAAATACGGTTTATTTCGAATTAGTTTATATACATTATCTTTGAAAATATTTGTATTTCCTATTTATTGGTTTTTGTGAATGTATTCACGGATTTATTAATCTAAAGGCTTTGCATATAAGTGTTTTTGTAACATTTATTAATGCCATTAATCGCAAAATTTGGATATTTAAAGTTTTAATTATTTGTTAATCATTTTAGGAAGTACTTTTAGTTGTTAAAATATTTATTATATATAAGTATAAAAATATATATATTTTTAATAATTAAATTTTTTATTTAGTTTTGGTTTTGGGTTTTTATTTTATATAAAAAAAAAAAAATATATTTAATTTTTATTTTATTTTTTTCTTTCAGAATCTTTCATGTTCATTTATTAAATTAGATGAAATACCAAGTGCAGTATCAGAAGCCCATTCTAGTAGTATTTTTTAAATAGGTTCTCCATCCTTTTTAATATTTTTAATTTATAATAAATATATTTAACAAAAAAATATATATAATTAAATACAGGACTTTCAGCTTCAACAGTATTTTATTTGTAGTTTCCTGTAATAGTATTACCATTTTTAAAATACCATTTTCCTTTTTTTTTTTTTTTTTTTTTAATTTTAATAAAAAAAAAATTTTTTTTTTTTTTTTTTTATTTAAAAAATAAAATAATTACCTGAACCAGTAGGTTTATTATTTTCGAATTTCCCTTCAAAATAATTACCATTTGGTAAAATCCATCGACCTTCAACGCATTTATTTTCTATCCAAGTACCTTCAATCTTTTTGTTTTAAAATATAAATTTAAATAATTTAATATTTTTATAAAAAAATTAATACCCTTTAATTAGTTGCTGCATAAACATAAGTTCCTTTTCCGTTTTTTTTCCCAAAAGCCCACCAACCTGAATATACGTCTTTATTTGCATAAGTATATATACCTTCTCCATGTTTTTTTCCGTTCTCCCATTATCCATAATAAGTTTCGTTTTTAGCAGTATATGTCATTAAACCAATACCATGTTTTTTATTTAAATAGAAATCTCCTTCATATCTATCTGCTGGGGCTTCTTCGGGTCTTTTGTAAATATAAATACCTTTACCTATTCTATACTTTTTATTTATTTTTGCATTTTTGCATTTATTTATTTTTATATTACACCATCTTCATATTCTCCTTCATATGTATCTTCGTTTGGATATTAAGCGAAACCTCTTCCGTAATAGTTTCTGCTTGATTAACATATAGGTTATCCTTCTGGTGTGAATTTATATTGATTTTCTTCTTCGGACATTTTATGTATATATATATATATATTTTTATTTTAATAGTTATATAAATTTTATTTTTATATATATATTTTTTTTATTAGTTTTTTTTTTTTTTTTTTAAAAAAAAAAAAATGTTATTTTTTTATAAATATTATTTATTAAAAATTTATTTATAAAAATATATAAAAAAAATAAAAATTATTATCTTAAAATTCAATAAAAAATGTTATTATTAATGATTATTCTTTTAAATACTTATAAATTTAACTTTAATTAATTGTATCAAAATATTTTAAATTTAATAAAAATATATTTACTTTTTAGCTTTAGTTTTTTAATTAGTTATTTAGAATATGCAATATTAGAAGCAAACAATATATTTACAAGAAATAATATATTTTATTTATATTAAAATTTAAGTATTTTAAATTAAATATTTTGATTTTTTTGTTAATTTTAGATGTGATTATTACATTTAAAAAATATATTTTTATGATCATAGATATTATTTATTAAAAATTTTCAAAAATATATAGAGAGTCAACTTTTTAAACTAAAATTATATTGATTAATTATATATAATTAAGTAAATGTATATAATTAAAAGTAAAAAAAAAATATTTAAAATTACCAAAATATATAAATATTAGTTTTAATAAATTAATATATGTATAAATTTGTATTTATTTAAGTAAACTATATATTATTATATTTATTATACATTTTTTACTATAAAATAATCACAATATTAATAAAAAAAACTATCTCTATAAATAAAAAAATTAATAATAAAAATTATAAATATATAATTTGGCAAAAAAATGTAAAAAAATAAATACAAAAACAATTAAATAAAGTTTCAAAATCAAACATTAACATTAAAAGAAGAAATCGGACAAGGCGCTTATTCAAATATTTATAGCACGTCAGATTCAAAATATGTAGCTAAAGTGATAAATTAACAATTTGAAGCTGGCTATAGATCTTTTTTAAAGGAAAAAGAAGCCTATTAAAACTTAAGGGATCATCCAAATATATTAAAAAGCCTAGGTAATGCCGAGGTATCAATAAAAGAAGGAAAAATAGCAATTTTAATAATTGAAAACTGTCCTAAAGGTTCATTATTTAATATAATGGCTTAAACACCAAAACAATAATTAATGGAATAACAAATAATACGTATTATATATGAAATTAGTTAAGGTTTAAAATACCTTCATAGCAAAAATATAAGTAAAATTCATTTAAAATTAATATAAAATAAAATAAATAAAAAGTACATAGAGACATAAAAATCGAAAATATACTTTATGGGGAAGATAATAGTTTTAAAATATGCGATTTCGGATCTATTACTTCCCAAAAATATACCTAAATAAAAAATCATCCAAATTTAGAATTATTATAGGAAGAAATAGATAAAAATACAACCCCATAATATCGTTGTCCTGAATAAATAGATGTTATGTTGTATAAAGAAAGTAGTTTGGATGAAAAAGTGGATATTTTTGCACTAGGAGTGCTTGCATATATCTTAATGTTCAAAAAGCCTCCATTCGAATCAAAATTAGCGGCCATAAATGGACATTGTTATTGGCCAGAAAGTTGTTTTTTTACTGAAAAAATGGCAAATCTAGTAAAAAATATGTTAAAAGAGAATTCTAGTGAAAGAATGTCGGCTTAGGATGTCATTTTTTATATTGAAAAATAATTAAATTTCGAAAAAAACGATGGGATTATAGATCCAATGATTTTTTAGAAATAGAAACATGATGAATTAAAACCAGGAATTTTAAATAATTTAAAAAAAATAATTTTTTGTAAATTTACAGACACTAAAGGATGGAGTAAATTATATATATAAATGTATTATATATTTATATATATATATATATATTTTTATTTATTTATATATATATATATTATGATATATTTATAATCATATTTATCTATATTTAATTAATTATATATTTATATTTATTTATTTATATATTATTTTTACTTTTTTTATAAGTTTTTGCTTCATTATAATATGACGAAAATGGGCCAAAATAAAAATACATAAGGAAATTATTAGTTAAGGCTTGGTAAAAACGTGAGAAAAAAAAGACTGATAAATTTTATTCAATTTTATTAGATTTTTTAAAAGAAAATCTAAATAATTAAATTATTGTTTTAAAAATATTAGTTTTAATACACAACTATTTAAAAAAAGGGCCTTAGGAAGCTATTTACATATCATATATAAGAAAAGTAGGTCCTGAACATATTTTATAAGAAATAAAAAGTTTTTATGAAGGTAAAGAAAGTTTAAATGGATCTATAAATAATTTAATAGTAAAATATTGCCTTTTAATGGAAAAAAAGATTACTTTACATAAAAAATATTTTGATTTTTTTGAAGGGAATTTTTCCTTAAATCCTTTTTTATAAAGCATTTCTATGAAATTTAGACCATTAAATCCTGTTTTATTAGAAGATTTATTAGTTTATATGTAAGGATTGATAAATTTTTCTAAAATTTTAATAATAAATCATTCTTTATGGAAAATATAGGTTAGTGTAGTTATTTCTTTGGTAGATGAAATGTATTGTTGTATAAGTTTATTTACACATTTATATAAAACATTTAAATAATCCACTAATTTTAATAGCTTTTAATATAATAAAAATTTGATTTTATAGAGTATTCAAGAACTCGATACATAATTTGAGTTTATATATTTACTTATTTTAAAGTTTTTTAAAAGATGTTAGTCTATTACAGATTCAGTTTTTTCGAGTATGGTTCCTAAAATGCCTTTAGAAGTTGTTTAATATATTAAAAATATAGAGATTTTAAATAATTCAATATAGCAATTTAATGTTTTTGATTTTTTAAATTACTCAGTAAATGTTTTTGGGCTTAAAATACCTTTCAGTTTTGGATATGCAATATTAGATGCTTGCAAGAATAATACAGAAATAAAGGAAGATGATGATACTAAGCTAGATAAAAAAAGATCTATTCCATAGTAGGATTAGTTTAATACTAGGAGAGAGAAAATATTAGAAAGTTAAGAAGGGATATTTTTTAATTCGAAAGGTTATTTAAATATCTAAAATGATGAATAATAAAAGAATATAGATTAAAAATAAAATGAGAATGATGATTTAATATCATAAAATAATTAATAAAAATAATAATAAACTTATAATTTTTAATAATAATAATAAATGTAAATATAATAATAAATTTATAATTAATAATAATAATAAAAACTAAATGATAAATAAAATTTAGATATATTTAATGACTGGAATTTTTAAGAATATTAATATAAATAAAAGGATTAAGAAATTGATGTTTTTTAATAATTTTCTCATCAAGTTATTAATAAAGGAATATCATAAATTAAACATAACGATTTCTAAAATTAATAAACATAAAATATAGAAGATTTATTTAATTTTTAAGATTAAAAGGTAATGTAAGATTCTTTAATTAGAATTAAAAACAATTAGCCTGTAGATTAATTTCTTGATGAAATATTTTAGGATATATAAAATTAATTATAAAATAATAATAATAATCAATAAAATAATAATAATCAATAAAATAATATTAATAATTAACATTAAAATGAATATTAAATTAATAATAATCAATAAACACATATAGAAAATAATATTATAATAAAAAATAATATATAAAATAATAATAATTAATAAATTTCTATATAAAATATTCAAAATTTATAAAATAATATTAATTAGAATTAAATAATATTTAATGATTTAATTAATAAAAATTTTTAATAAAATTAATATAATGATTAGCCTTAAATTGTTTAATCATATATAACCTAAAATTTTAAGTAATGAGTAAATATTCGAGTATGCATTTAAAAGCAAAAGTAAAAATAAAAAACATATTTAAGGATAAAAATATTAATATGGCTAAATTATAGATGAATAATTAAATATATTTTAATAAAATAATATTATGTAATAAATTTAATAATAAAACGATAATATATAATAAGTAGATTAAAATTAAATAATTAATTAAGATATTTTAAATTAAATATAATATAATAATAA
This sequence comes from Ichthyophthirius multifiliis, assembly GCF_000220395.1. Taxonomy (NCBI): domain Eukaryota; phylum Ciliophora; class Oligohymenophorea; order Hymenostomatida; genus Ichthyophthirius; species Ichthyophthirius multifiliis. The sequence goes on from NW_004086064.1 coordinate 161,634, forward strand.
AAATAATTAAAATGAAAATATATATAAAGAAAATACAATAATATAATTTGATTAATAATAAGAAAATAAAAAATTATAAAAAAAATAATAAAATGATAATTTATCAAATAATAATTAATAAGAAGAAAGATAACTTATTTTGATTAAGAATAATTAAATAAAAGTTAATAAATTAATAATTAATTGTAGATGCAACAAAATATATAGTAATAAATATTATAATAAGAATATAATAATTTAATATAATAATAACAATAATAACAATAATAAAAATAATAACTATAATAACAATAATAACAATAATAAATTAATAACAATAATAGCAAAATTAAGATAAATAATAATAAAAACAACAACAACAACAACATCAACAAAAAGAACAATAATAATAATAATAATAATAATAATAATAATAATAATAATAATAATAATAATAATAATTATAATAATTGTTAATTAATTTATAAATTTAATAATAAATTTCTTAATAATAAATATAACAAATAAATAATTAATAAAGTAATTTATAATCATATTTTCCTTAATAAGAAATATCTTAAAATATATAAAATTCACCAATAACTTTGAATTAACAATAATAATAAATTTAGTAAAATTAATAATCTATCTAGTTATAATAAGAATAAACTTAAATTTTGGTAAATAATTAAAGTTAAATTAACTAAATCTAAAATTAAGAACTAATAAATAATTAACAATATTTTTAAGAAATAAATAATAATTAATTAAATGAAAACAAATTATTAGAATATAATTTTAAAATCGCCTAATTTAACAGCGAAGAAGTATTAGAAGACGCCGATGAAGCAAAAGTTTAATTTATAAGTATTAATATATAAAAAAAAGACATAAATGAAATTCACAATGATTAATTATAAATATAGTATTAACAGTTAATTTAATACTTAAAATAACATACTAATAATGAAGATTTTCTCAAATATATTATTAATATGTAAGAAGTCAAAGTCGAAAAAAAAATTGGATCTGGAAATAGCTGTGAAGTTTTTTAAGGCATCTTTCGAAATAAAGAAGTTGCAGTTAAAAAAATGAAACTCGATAATATAGAAATAGTTCATTTAAAAGAATTTTAAAGGGAAATTACGGCTTTAGTTTAATTAAATTAAAGCGAATATTTAGTTAAATTACTAGGTATAAGTTAGTTTGATAATTATTTTTATATTATTATGGAATTTTGTGGAGGTGGAACACTTTTTGAAGTTTTACATAAAAAAAATAAGGAAATTAAGTTTATTCCATGGGAACATAGGCTTTTTTGGCTTAAAAATATCTCAGAAGGAATGAATTATTTACATTAAAATAAAATTATTCATAGAGATTTAAAATCATTAAAGTATATATTTTTTTATTTTTAAATAAAAAATATAATACATATAAATAGTCTTTTATTAGAAAAAGAATATAACCCAAATGACAAAATACCTCCGGTTCTTAAAATTGCAGATTTTGGATTAGCTAGACCTGGAAACAGTACAGAAACTTAACATATGACTGGTGTTTTGGGAACTTTTGTATATAATAATATATTAATTAATATTTAATATAAATTATAATATATTATTATTATTATTATTATTATTATTATAATTAATATTATTATTAATATTATTATTATTATTTTTATTAAAAAAAGCATTGGATGGCGCCTGAAATTATGAGAAATTAATAATATTCATTTAAAGCGATGTCTATTCTTTTTCTATTGTTATGTGGGAGATGTTCACTAGAGTTACACCTTTTAAAGAATGTTAAAACGTTGCAGCTATTATTAGTAATGTTACTAATAATGGAAGACCTGATTTAAAATTATTGCCTTTTGATGTTCCTTATAAAGTAATTTTTCTTTTTTTTATTAAAATTATTTTTTTTTATATATATGTTTAACAAAAAAACAAAGTTAAAAGAATTAATGATTTTGTGTTGGTAAGAAAATTAAGATAAAAGACCTAAATTTGAATAAATTATTTAGTTTTTAAATCATGAGAATATTTTTTTAAATAAATGAAGGTATTTTACATATTTTAATTTATTTATTTTTTTAAAAAAAATATATATATATATATATATTTAAATATATATTGCGTATTTTTCTTTAATTAATCTTTTTATAAAAAAAAATATTTAAAGTAATATTTATATTTATATAAATTATTTTATCTTACTTTTTTTTCTAATGAATGAAACAAAAATCATATTTTGACTTTAAAAGTTATTATTAAGTATTAAAAACATTAAAAGGTTTTAAATAAAGGAGAAGTAGTTTGTTCCTTATTTATAAAACCAATAACTTGTTTACTTATAACTTTATTAAATTATTATTATTCTAAAATATATTAATGGAAAATACTTTTGCCTGTAAATAATTTATAGATTTAAAGTTATAAAAATCTAATAAATATAAAATTAAAAAATATAATTTAGATATAACAATTATAATTTATAATAGAACACTGAAAAACATTAGAAAAATATTATTTTTCAGGCAACATAATATATATTTCAAATTATTAAATTGAAAAAGAGGAATATTTAATAATAAAAACAAAAGGAATCTCGTTATAATGATAATACACCCCCCATCCGATTAAAATATTAAAGGAAAGACATTAAAAATGATAATTTAGAAATATTTAAAAATTATATAATTTAAATATAAAATAGGAATAAAAAGTATTATTTAAAATAAAAAATAGATTATAAAGTAAAAATAAATTTTGAGGAAAATCCTATATTATTTCTATTAAAAAAAAGCCAGTAAAATTAATAATTAATATATTAAGCTCTATTTTATTATTATAAATATATATTTTTTATTAAAAATAAATATTGAGAAATCGTAATTAAAAATGCAATATGAAATCAAAATTATTTAATATATTTTTATTTAATATAAAATTTAAACAAATTAATATTTTTAATCTTTGTTTTTGTTTCTCTAATTTTGTATTTATTTTTGAATAATTTAAGCATTTTTTATAATAATTTTTTTGTTAAAAACATAAAAAAAAAGGCGAGAAAAATGTATATTTTTTGATTAAATTTAATAAAAAATATATATGAAAAAATTTATAATCAAATTATATAATAGTAAATAAAATAAAGATAATTATAATATATATAAATAAGAAATTAACTAAAATACACTTTTAATAAATAATTTTGAATTCCCAATCATATATATAATAATAAATACAAATAAAATTTTAATTTATAAAATATTAAATAAATATGAGTTAAATATTTTCAGATTAATATATTGGAGTTGAAAAATATAACGAAATATATTAATCATAAAACCAAAACTAAAATACAAGCAGTAATTTGAAAATCAATAAAGAAGCAATACAAAATTCACAAAGCAATAATTCTAATAATCTAGTTGATTTTTTAAGTAGTAGTTATGAAAATTCATTTGAATAAAAATGTTTTGCTAATGAATAGATAATTTAATAAAATACAAATGAAATAATTTCCTGTAATAAATGTAATTTAATACCCTAATAATATATAG